>NW_024425341.1:13031374-13261891 GCF_017311325.1 Ursus maritimus | reverse complement strand
AATTCTATATATCCCATTCTACCCACAAAATTTTCAGGCACAATTTTGAATAATCTGTCTTATTTCTAAGCCATGTATTCTGATTTTGGTTTCCCAAAATGTAGTCATGACATCTATAAGATATTGAACAATGGGAGAAAAAGAAAACTATTCATCCTTGTAATTCAATTGAGCTGCAAAGGTATTTGCAGGGTTCCACGAACCCTCCTAGAACTCTCTTTTCTTTTACCATGAGAGCAATTTGAATAGTTTGAATTATCAGGTTTTTAAGCACTAACTTTTACTTTAAATGCTTTATTACAAACAAAAATATTTACTTGCAAGGAAGAATAATGAGAAGGTTTGGCAAAGCAATGTAAAACTAAAGAAAACAATACTATTCATAATTATCATTATTAATATCCCAGAGTATGTAATATTAAATCTTCCTTTCTACATATATATGCAAAACATTTTTAACAAAGTAGAATCATAAGTTACCTTTTAATTTGTTTCCATCATTTAACAAAATATAATGTATTTCCTTCAAGTCGGTAGTGTTCTATTAAATATGTAACTTTATACCAAGATTTGAGACTGAGCCCTAAGACACAACACATGAATTTGGTAAAGTCAAAATATCTAAAAATAAGTTATTTTCTCCCTCGAATAAATCTCCTCTTTCAACTTTACTATTTTGTTAGACAGTTTCTCTTTCACCAGTTTCCTCTGCAAGAAACCTCGAAGTCATGCTTTGCTCCTTCCTTTCCTTCGCTCCTGAGGTCCCGCCCGTCAAAAATCCTGTTACTTAACATCTCTGACCCATCATTAATACTTGTTTTCTCTTCTATTTCTACTTCAGTGACATGAATCCTGGCCCTTTTGTCCTCATTTGGGACTCTTAGGATAACCTCCTACCATCTTTTGTTCCTGTATTCATCTATTTTTTCTCTGCTCAAAATGTTTTAGGAACTTTCTATTTCTCTTAGGGTTCATTTCCCTGAATTGCCCTACTCTCTAATCTCTTCTCTCCCAGTGGGTACCCTCTATTCCCATCACTCCAGTGTTCTAGGTCCTAGGAGCAGTAGCATGAGAGGTGTAGGGAAGGAAGGAAGGAAGGAAGGAAGGAAGGAAGGAAGGAAGGAAGGAAGGAAGGGAGGAAGGGAGGAAGGAAGGAAGGAGGAAGGGAGGGAGGTAAGGTTGTATTTTCTGTTGTAGATGCATACAATATTAGCAATATTTCAAGACAGGAGAAATTTGTCCGTAACCATCTCCCTTTCTGTAACTTCCTTTCTATTCTTTTCCAGGAATCACTGACTGCCCCCAAACCCACCTTAGCATGTTTCTTCGGAGAATTAGGGAAGGAGGGCCCTTCCTTCTCTTCCATGCGCCATAGTTACAAAGCAAGCTCTCAGCATAGCTGGTTTCAGCTAAATGTTAAAAGGAAAGGTATCAAACTTAAGCTCCCACTAGGGTGCCTCCTGGAGCCATGTAGTTTTCCCGATTAGCATAGGGATATTTCGGATGGCAAACTAGGTATATTTCGGACAGCAAAAGGCAGGATGTAAAAGCTTCCAGGCCGTGTGTTTGAGTTGCGTAGGGTCAGCTTGCAACCTTGGTCTTGAAGACTACTTGGGGGCAGGACAGTCATGTCTATGTATGAGTGTTTGTAAGATGTGGGCTGCCCTCCACCTCTATTCCTTCCACAATTCTGTGTGTTTCATTATGGGGGAAAAAATGTGTCTACAGAATCCTAGATTGTCAAGCCCAAAACCAATCAGGGAAGGATTGATGTCTTGGCAACATTTTCTCATTGACTCTGTGTTTCTTCTCTCTTGTTGGCCAAAGGCGCTTTACAGATCTTAAGAAGGTCCTAAGAAAAGAGATTTTAGGACCTGGGAGAGGGTGATGTTGTGGCCATGGGCTTGTCTGGCTGTTTGCCAGGGGGAAGCTAGACGCTGCCTTGAAACCATTGGCCTTCTCCCCATTCCCACACTGCTACAGCTGAAGCNGGAATGGGTAAGTTTCCCACCCACCCAGGGCCCTTCATGATATGGTTGTTTGCTGTTCCTCTTGCCCAATCCCGAGCACCCTGGCTAACAATAGCCTCGCAAACCCTGAAGCTGTCAATCTGAAACTACTCCCGGGCAATGAGTATTTACATTTGTAGGAGAGACACAAAACCGTGCATTATCTGCTTCTTCCTGCACTTGCTATTTTCTTGGCATGCGCCACTGGAGCTCCTTGCAAGGTTTTGGGGCCTTGGCACACAGCAGAGGTGGTAGCCTTCCAATTCTCTCACTTCATGGTTGCCAACAGGAAATACCATGGGTCTTTCCGGTGCACTAATTGGCTTGGGGATGCAAGGTGTTCCTGCAGCATTTCCTATTGAAGATAATGCACTCCTAAGGAAAGATTTTTTCCACCAAGTTAGCACAAGCCTGCTTTGAGATTTTCTGTGCTTCTTGGTGCAGAAAGAGCTATCAAACTGTCTGAAGTCTGAGTCAGTCCTCTGAATTATTTACCTACTTTTCTTTGTAAGGATTTCACTGGTGGCAAATTCTCTTTGGTTTCACAAACAGGAGATTTAAATTCATTCCTAAAGGGAAGTTTGTGGGTTCAGAGGGAATTCGACCCGTGCAGTATACATACACTCACATAGCTCATATACATAACCTATGACCTATATGTCTACACACACGTATTTATATATGTCTCGCTTGTGGGAGTTTTTGATGTCTTTCATATGGGGCTAATAAAATTTACTTCCATTATCTATAATGTAAATTAGGGTATGATATTTTTTTTTTTAAAGAGAGTTTTTTTTTTTTTTTTTAAAGATTTTATTTATTTGACAGAGATAGAGACAGCCAGCGAGAGAGGGAACACAAGCAGGGGGAGTGGGAGAGGAAGAAGCAGGCTCATAGCAGAAGAGCCTGATGTGGGGCTCGATCCCAGAACGCCGGGATCACGCCCTGAGCCGAAGGCAGACGCTTAACCGCTGTGCCACCCAGGCACCCCAGGGTATGATATTTTTGGTTAGCATACACGGCAGTGATTGATAGATGGTGGGCTGATGAGGAAAGTCAATCTCGTGGACTGACATACTGTACTACGTAGAAAAGACAGACGTATGCCCTAACCCATTCATATGTGAAAAGCTAAGTGAAAAAAGGAAAAAAGCCAAACGCATATAACTCTTGTCATTCTGAGACTGAGAGTAGAGTCACGTCACAACTGGGCATCATATTTTTGTACTAAAATTAGCCAGATACTCACGCTAATATTGGAAATTGGAACCATAAGTAAGAACACTAGAAAAGACTTTAGAAGTTACCAACTTGAACCCTACCTCAATGGGGCTACTTAACTATTTATTACATGGAATTGTTAAGAGTGAACTTTATTCGAATACTATGTTTTTAAATAAGAGCAATAACCTTACTACCCACTTACGCTGATGTAAGTACATGTCATTCCACTCAATTCTTTACTCAGATTTTGCAATAATTGGTAACTATGAATATTCACTAAGTAATGTCAAGAAATTATAGTATAAGTAGCAACAATCATAAGGTACAAATTCAAGAATTCTTAATATCTGAGAGAGATCAGAACAAAGACTTCTAGACATTGTATTTCTGAATGTTGCTACCATCTTGTATATCTGTATCACCACTGTGCTTGCTAAGTTGCAAGAAGTTCTTATCTCCAAACAGTTTTTGGGATAAAACAGACGGCCTAACCTCTCCTGGTTCACCGCCAGTCATTTTTCCCTTTTGTCACCTGGAGGTGGCGATCAGGAATGTGGTGGTTGTTTGAGCACATTCCTAAGAAGCACGGCCCGGAAACAAGGGGAGAGGGTCCTGGAATGTATTCCATGGATGGATTCGAGTTTAGTCACTCCTGGGAAAGAGGATGTTAATGATTCAGTGTCCTTGTCCCGGCTAACCTTTACTCCCGTGAAAAGCAAGGCCAGCATGGCCCTCTCCTCCCCTGCCCCTCCAAAAGTCAGAAAGGCAGAGAGAAATGTTTGACTTCTCTCTGCATGGCTCAAAAATGGTAGTTCTCAAGTATTTTAATCGTTTACTTCTAACGTCCCTGTGTTGTTTGAGACTGAACCCTCCCAAGATAGGTGCCCAGTTTTCCTTAAAATAATCCTAAGGTTGTGCAAGTTTTTAAAGATTTATTTATTCGAGAGACAGAGAAAGAGAGAGAGAGAGGAGGGGCAGAGGAAGAGAATCCCAAGTAAACTCCCTGCTGAGTGGGGAGGTCCACAAGGTGGGACTTGATCCCACAACCTGGAGATCACAACCTAAGCCGAAACCAAGAGTCGGCCGCCCAACCAATTGGGCCACCCAGGAGCCCCAGATTGTGCAATATTTTAAAAAACGTTACACCCCTTAGTATATTTTACTTTATGTGATTTGTGTTCTTGCTTCTGCGGTAGGACTAATGCATTCATAAAGAAAGAAAGCTTGTAATGCAATTTGTTGCTGTAAATGTGTTAGTCTTTGACTAATAAATGAATGAGACACTTCTGTGAAACTTGGAACATGTTACAAGGCTCATGAGTATGTTCAAGAAACCTCACTCTTGGAAGCACAGTCCTGTGAGGGAAACACTCCCATAGCTGGAATTCATGAAATGTGTGTCTTTTGTCTACACAACTCAGTTCAAGAAAACTCCAGCGTAAAAGGAGAAAGGAAGTAATAACCCTTGACAGAAATCCTCACAAGTACTAACAGTAACACTGTGCACATTCCAGAATATTTACCCAGAATCTAATTTTCTGAAACATTAAAAAAAAAAAAAAGCGTGCTAGGTGACTACGTTGCTGCACGGACATTTGTAGGACAGATCACGTTTCTCTGCTATAATAGAGGATAGAATAACTGGAACTCAGCACTCTCTAGTTATTGTTCTACATTTATGAACTTCCTTCCCCATTTGTTGTGAAGTCAAAACAACTTGACATTTTGACAGGGAAAATTTATTTCCCATAGAATGCAGCTAGATGACAAAACATTGCATGCAAAATCATTTCCCTGGTTTCCAAGTTTGCTGTTCTAGGATACTTCCATCAGAAGAAAACTTGACACTCAATTGACATGTCCTCTGAAAAGAGGGAGGGGCCAAAATGGAGAACACTTTTTCTTACACAAGAGAAGATAAGCTTGGAAAATGTTTTCCTCAATAGTTTCATGTAATGATTCGGAAATTTTCTTAGAAAGAAGTGGTCGAGTCAGAAATCAATTGTTCCGCCAGGTGAGTTCAAATGCCATAAAAAGATAAATCTATTAAAGGAATGTATTCTCCGACTTTCATCTTGAAACATATATTGAAATAAAGTGTACGGGGGCGCCTGGGTGGCGCAGTCGTTAAGCGTCTGCTTTCGGCTCAGGGTGTGATCCCGGCGTTCCGGGATCGAGCCCCACATCAGGCTCCTCTGCTAGGAGCCTGCTTCTTCCTCTCCCACTCCCCCTGCTTGTGTTCCCTCTCTCGCTGGCTGTCTCTGTCAAATAAATAAATAAAATCTTAAAAAAAAAAAAAAAGAAAGAAAGAAAGTATATGAACTGAGAATAGTAGTTACCAAAAATGTCTGCCAACCAGGACACTGTGGCATGCGTAGCCGCCAGAATAAGGATTATGAATTTGTGGCTTATTTTTTATGCCAAATTTGAGTAATAGATGTCCCAGGTTTAAAATACTAGTGTGCTTCTGAAAGGAAAAACAATGAGCTTTAACTTGTTTCTCACCAGGAGCCTGAAATATTGATAGAAAAAGCTGGCCGAATCAGCTCTAATGGTTAGCAACTAGAGAAGGGAAGGAGTCACATGTTGCATTCTTAATTTCACTTCAGTGAACTTTTATATGAGGGTTCTCTACCTAAAGCAGTAAGGACACTGGGCCAATATCTTTATTCGTCAGGACGATAGGCTCCTGATTTACTTATTAAGAGAAGTAAAATTTATAAAGATACATGCAGCTTATGCGTATGGCCCATCATTTACCATAGTGAAGCTATGGAAGCAACCTGAGAGTCCAACAATAGATGAATGGATAAAGAAAATGTGGCATATATAGGATGGAATATTACTCAGCTATAAAAATGAATGAAATCTTGCCATTTGCTGAACAACATGGATGGAGCCAGAGGGTATAATGATAAGTGAAGGAAGTCAGTCAGAGAAAGACAAATACCACATGAGTTCATTTGTATGTGTGATTTAAAAAATGAAACAAATGAATAAACAAACAAGCAAACGGACTCTTAACCACGGAGAACAAACTGGCGGTTGCCGCAGGGGTGGTGGGTGGGGGGATATGCTGGGGATTAAAGAGCACCGTTACCATGATGAGCACTGAGCAATGTACAGAACTGTGGAAGCATTATATCGTACAGCTGGCACTGATATAACACTGTATGTTAATTGGGGGAAAAAACGAGAAGTAAAATTTATGGGATCTGAAAGCTAAGGAGAGAGTCAAACTAGAGAAGGAGAGAAATCACAAGCTCGGTGAGCAGGAGACAAAGAAAAATGGTAGGAAGACCAAGAGGTAAGAGATATCTAAAAGGGGAATGTGCCAGCTATCAAGTTGATCTGAAAACTCTTAAAAATCCTTTGAAAAAGTCACTTTAAGAACACAGTCTGCCCTTTCCCTATCTGCACTTCTCAGCCACTATGCTGGTGTGGAATGACCTCTACTTTGCTGGAACATCGTTTGGGATTGGATTCACACTGGCACTTTCTAGCTTTTCCACATTAAGAATGATGCCTTATTACCTGTTTTTTTACCTTCATCTGTCTGATGGCTACACTCAATACACGTTGTTGCAAGGATGAGGTAAGGTATTGTGTGTGAAAACACAGAGCCCTGGGCCCTCCCCCTCTCGCCCCTCCAAGTGCTGAAGAATAAGGCTTCTATTTCCCTTAGGAACCACCTGGCCTTCCCCAAGGATGTGGGGAGAAGCCTAAAACCATTTGCCCTAACTGCCACCTGGTGGCCCCATAAAATAGTTTTTGAATCCACGGGCGGACAGCGGGGTTAGAAGGGGAGCTGTCTTTTAGGATGGACATAGCCCTGAGACGACAAGGGCCATTTCCCTTCCTTTCTGTGTGGAAAGTTACAGAGACGCTATTCGACTAAGGAGATGGGTAGATACAAGGAAAATATTTAAACGAAGAGGTGAGGTCCCATACATAGCAACTGATTTGTCCACTTGCTAATGGAAAACTCTTTGGCAGAACTAACAGCTCTCGGGAAATGGCAGGTTTTGTGTTCACCGGAAAATACGTTGACTGGGAGATGTCAACAACAGCGCTCCCAGGTGACACAGGCTCCCAAAGGAAAACTCGATTTTAGATGCTGGTCTTTGGGTTGGAAAAAATGTCTGTTGTTTCCACATTTCTTTAGGAATGCACAATACTTTACGTTGTCACAGTACTTCGAGTTTTGAAATGAGATACTTGCTTGATCTCTGTCATGACTCAGAAAGACTGGATTTGTTCATCAGTGCGATCCGGGAGTTTAAAACAGGTCCTGACACACTGTAAATAATCAATTAATATGAATAAATGAACTAATTCCCATTTCACAGATGAGGAAACGGAGGCTTAGATACGTTTAGAATACTGCAAAAGAGCACACAATTAGCTAATGTCAGTGTCAAAATGAAAACCCGTCCCTTCTGACAGCAATGTTGTACTCCTTCCATTGAACTGCATTGTCCTACCTTTTGGTAAGAGCAAGTCAAATATTCATCCATGAGTATCATTCGTCTAGAGAGAGCAATGACAGAACTTCATGATTATCTGCACCAGCCTTATTTTAATGACACAGTTCTTGTGGACTTCGGTTACTTTTCTATCACAACCCATTGGTTTCGAGAAAGCACCACACAAGCCTGATGCATAAAGGATTGTAATATCTATAATTCGAAGTGAGAAACTGGACTTGAAAAGCTTCCCATGGTAAGATCGTTGGATTCTTAGACAATTCTAGGTAAAGAGGGATTAATTTCTGAAAGAAGAAGGAGCCCTTCAGAAATTAGTCAGTGAGGTACTCAGCGTTCAGTGTCGGAGGATGTAATCTCACACAGGCCGGGTCCTCATAGAGGACATAACTTCATTGCAGGACAACTGTGGTTACGATATAGTCATACAACTGGCCAAATCTCCCAAAGTGTTTGCATCATTCAGCCACCGGATAGTTCTTAAGACCCTGAGCTACTGAAGTGACTTCAGACCTATGAAGGAGAATACTGGGAACGTATTCAGTGGACCCTTCTTTCATGCCCCTTTTTTATTGTTCTGCTTCTCTCTCATCTTCTGATGTTGACTCAAAGAATGTTGGTCTTGCAGGGAACTTCTGGTGAGCCTTTATTTCTGTGATCTCACTGCCGGGTTACAGGGCTGGTTATGGAGGCCAGAGCTTGCGAAGGTCCAGTGTTGGTGATTAACAAAGCTGGACATGGATTCCAGCTCCCCTGTCTCCCTGAGCCACTGAGCTTTTCAGAGCCACCTACAGCTCACTTCTCCAGATTCTATTTCTTTCCTTTCTCGCACTGTGTGCCCTGGGTCCTCTTCCTCAGAGTAAGCTGTTGCTTCATTTCCTACCACTTTGGTGGATTCATATCCCTACTTTTCTACTACCAGCCTCCCTTTCCTGCCCTTCCCTCTTAAATCCATTAACGGTTTTCCTCTCAAGGCTTCCTGGGGCCTCTACGAACTGCAGTCACTAGGGGGCAACATGATCACACACAGCCGACAAGGACAAGGACGGCCTCAGGCTGGAGCAGACAGTGTAAGAATGCGGAACAGTGAATCAGACGAGTGCATCACTATTTACAAAAACACATTCACGTCTACTGGCCCTTTTAACCTTAAAAAAATACAGACGGACAAGGTCAAGTATTATTGTCTGTATTTTCAAGAAAAGAAGGAAACCAAGGCTCTTAGAGGTTAAGTGACTTGCCCAAGGTCATAGAAATAGCACAGTACATCCTCCTGTTGAATGGCATCTCCTGGAAAATTCTGGTGTAAAACTTGAAAACGCATTTCTGTTTTTCCAAGATTTAAACCTCATTGTAGTAAGGTATTTATGTATCTTTGTAATGCAATCACATGAAAACTCTGTTATTTCATATTAATACAAAGTATCAGCTGTACTGTACTTCCATTCAGAGGGAAATTGTTCCTCATTTTAAGAAAATGGATTTATTTAAACATTTTATAAATGCCCTTTATTAATATCTTGCCCAATAATCAGAAATTGGATTACCTTTTCTGGACTTGTCAGGTGTTTCCTAGTTACGCTTGTTTTTTTCTTTAATATGATTTTTCGGCAAAACAAATGCATGCTATTTTCTCCCATTTTCTCCTATCTGGCATCCGAGGTAAAGGAAAACAGATAACAACACAGTTTCCCATTAGGAAATATCTGATCTTTGAGAGAATGCCATTGTTTTTCTTCTGTCTGTGACTGATTGAATACCGTGGATGCAAAGCTGTTCTGAGATCGCCAACATTGCTTATTTGCTTGGCGTTGTCACCGGCAAAATGGGACGAGAATCTATTTAAACAGGCAACTGTGTCAAGCCCTGTTTTGTCGGACCACTTTCTCCTAATTTCTGACAGGGTAGTTCTCTCCAAGTGGTAGCACCTGACACCTGGTGATGGCACAGGAAAATTCTGTGTCCAGGGATCCAGAAGATTCCCCGGCCAAGTGTGATGGTTGTAGAAGTAGTGGAGAAAGACAGAAGGAAATAAAAGGAATGGATGGAGAGGTAATTGGAGATTTTCATAGCTGAGAGTTAAAGGGTGCGATTAAGAATCTGAAAAGACAAAAGCTGTGGC
Organism: Ursus maritimus; assembly: GCF_017311325.1. Classification (NCBI taxonomy): domain Eukaryota; kingdom Metazoa; phylum Chordata; class Mammalia; order Carnivora; family Ursidae; genus Ursus; species Ursus maritimus. Next base: position 13,252,052 of record NW_024425341.1, on the reverse strand, counting down.
TGGCTGAATGGCCTTGAAGAAGGTGAACCTACCCTGTTGTGGTTGGGGAAGGGCAGAGAGAACAGGATTTACAGTGGGTCAGAATTTCTTTATCCTTTCTGCTTCAAGGGATTAATGTTTGAAAGAGTCATTTCACAAATTAAACCTTGCAAATAATGAAAATTTTAACTAGCAGTCACACAGAATCTTCGAAGTTCCAACTGCTTTGTAATAACTCTTCCCCATGGCATTCTGGAGAGGCAGGAAAGGAAGGAGTTAAGAAATGGAGAGATTAAGTTCAAAAAAGCTTTATAAGAGCTCCTGTATTCATCTTCACTTTTAAATCTTTTTTAAAATCTATTTTTACATAGAGCTAGCACTTTGCAGTAATGTGAAGTCAAGTAGTATTTCCAGAAAAATCTTCTTTGGAGACTCTTGTGTATAAATACTATGGAAAAGATATAGACACTTAACCATGTCTTCTTTGTGGCCTGAAAGAAGGATCTGTGTGTGTGTGTGTGTGTGTTTCCCTTACTGACGTATTAGCTTAATTGTGAAAATGTGAAATGAATCCTTTTTGAATGGGGAAAAAGGGCAAATGTCTTTTGGTAACAAGGATCTGAATGACAAAAAAGGTAAGGATTGTAAATGTGAGAGTAGAAACCTTCTAAATATATACAGAACACTAGACACTGTTGAGAACAAAAAAAATATGAAAGCGTATGTTCATTTTTTTCCTTTTAGACCAATTTATTTAAAAAAATATGACCCTTTCCTAGCAATGCCAACACAATAGATTGATTCATGGACTCACATTTAAGTCTACAATGACAACGTAAAAATACTGATGAATAGCCAATAATCAGTACCCAATCTATATACGCTGTAATCACCTTCATTTGTGTTCGAAGAAAACAAAACAAAATGTAGATTAAGTTACTCCCTAAGAATTTACTATTTTTACTGTGATTTACTGCCTAAAAACAATATGACAATAAAGCTGTAATCATCTACAGCTCTTGAGTAAGAGATTAGTTCTCCAAGAATATCTATTTCTATTTATGTGTCCCACTCCAACATTACTAAAGCTTGCTTTATTATTTTTAGGGTTTTGTTTTTTTTGCTATGATTCTGAACATATGAGTTAAACACGTTTAGAGGTATTACAATCTTCTAAAGGCAGCTCTTTGTCCATATTTTCAACCTTATCCAGAGGTTAATTCTCTATATGAGAGAGGCAAGGAAGCAGGTCCCGTGTCTCCACTGTGCATCAAGCTAGGTAAAGCCTTATTTCATCTACCACGCAAGGAATGACAAAACGCATACTAGCTAAACATTGCATTGCCGTAGGTGTCCACGTAGCCACAGCTCATCCGAGATTTCTATCTCAATTCTCTGCAGAAGCTACAATACAATAGTAATATATAGATAAGAAATATTCATTACCTTTATTTTTTAAAGTAGCTAAAAAATCATTTCTTTTTTCATGCATCCATAGAGGGTGGGTTAAAACTCCGGACGGAGGAGGAAGATTGGCTGCCACGATAGTACTGTCTGCTAGCACTCTTAACAGATAAGTCTCATCATATATTATATATATATATATATATAAAATCACGAATTTAGAACGTTAGCAAACTGTGCTTTGTGGACTGTGATGAATTGCATATTGCTTTTGTAATTCTTTATGGTAAAAAGCCCCAGGTTTCCAGCATGCAGAGCCGACCATGATTGGCTCCACCTGAGGGACGCAGGGCCTGGGATTCCCTCCCCGCTAGCAGCAGTGACATCACAGGCGAGCTCCTCCGCAGCGCTGGGCTGGAGCGGGGGAGGCGCGCAGGAGCGCCGGGAGGGGCGTCGCTGGGAATTTCCAGGGAAACACTGCAGCAGATGGCCTGGCTGGCTGAGCTTCAGCGACACATCTGCAGCGCGGCTGGTGGGAAGGGTATTTTCGGAAAATCTATGCTCTCTCAGGTCCGGCTAGTTCTGATATATGTATACGTATATGTATATATTTTTTTTTCATTTAATCAACGTGTTTATCTTCTCCCCCCCCCAACTTCTTTTATTTCTGAAAATGAGGTTTCTATTTTTGTGGCAGGGACATTATGTGAAGGATCCCAAGCCGCTAGCCAACACTACACCCTACGTGCCTCCCTCCCCCCACGTTTGCTTTCTGCCAGTTACATTATGCGGGCTGTCAAGGTGGCCTGTGGAATACAAGGGCAAATGTTGCTAAGGTAACAGGATTGAAAACCTGTCTGCAGAAGCGGATGCTTTATAACCTGGGGTTTCCCTCATTTGCATTTAAAGGCTCCTGAGCAATCGCCTCAAAGCGAGCCAAGTCCTTGAAGCTAAAATAAGCTTTTTTTTTTTTTTTTTAATGTCATCTGATAAGTCATTGAGCAACTCGTACCCCTGGCAAGGTTGAATACGTGCAGAAAAAATATCAGGTGCCAGTAATTCCCACTGCAGTGGTCACAGAACGGAGGCATTTAAAAGCACCCCCACTCCGCCCCCCCCCTTTCTCAACTTAAACCCTGAGAAGAACGAGGAGTTTCCTCTTCTTTTTTTCTTCCAGATTGCCCTTGACAGCATTCTCAAAGGTTAGACTTCTGACAATCTAGGGTGTATCTTGCCTATTTCTTGGTGATCTAAGAATGCTTCATTGCACATTTGCAACAAAGGAGATAAAGAGTGGTCTGTGGCAAAGCTCAGATTTGAAGCAAGGGGAAAAACCCCTTGAGCTAAGTGAAATTTAGGTATTTTGATAGTATTCAAGAATTAAATAAACTAGATTTTAGATATGACTACAAGAGAGATCTTTATAGGTAGGATCTGTTCACTGCATTCAGCACAACCCAGATGTAATTCCAAAAATAAGCTACAGTAACCAAGTAGCAGAAACTGTACTCTGTTGACTTCTTTAAAAAAAAGATTGGATCATAATTCTTTCAAATGAAACATATTAAGTATTTGACGGTGTTTCAGCGCCATCTTAAAGGGGTCCTACCTGTGTATGAACAAATCAGGAAAACAGATGTTTGTAATTCCTACAAAAAGTCAGATTTCTAAGTGGCTTTTAATAATCACATGAATCGAAAATGGGGTGATATGCTTCTATTTTCATAATTACGTAAGAGCAAGAAGTAACAGGTTTTGAAGATTGGGCATCCATTCTTGGTAGAACATTTCAATAGGTTTTGAAATGGTTTTATGAATGAGCTTCTGCACTCCCCAAACCTGAACGCAGATTTCTTTTTCTGCCAAAGCTCAATAAAACTCCATTACCTAAGGGAGAAAAGGGGCTTTTAGGGGTCAGAGCTGTTTATTTTCACATGGGTAGCGTCTCCTGACCTCCATTTGTGATGGTAGAAACACCTATAGCATCGTGTACCGAACTCAGGTGTAAATTCCTAAATCATGACAAGTACAAATTTAAACACAATTAGAAATCATGACTTCTAAAGGATCAACCACATTTTAATACATTTTTGAAATCACATTTTCTGAACCACTTAAAAGCAGCAAAAGCTGTCTCCTTAATTATTCACACTACCAAATTTTTAATGTCATATCCTAATACCACCAGCACAGGCACTGGCAGAGAATACACACTGAGAAAGTATGTTTCCCGATTCTGAATCTGTCATTACCAATGGTGCTGACAAGTACTCCCATTGTGAGTAAGAACTCTGGATACCAAATCCTGCTCTTCCTCTCTGGAGTGAAGGGTGGTTATAGACTCTGTGCCAAAGGAGGTTCAGGCTCAGTTTGCATCCTTTAACCCCTAAAATGCTGTCAGAGGCAGGCCTTAAATTCTGTGTTTCTGGATACATATAATAAAGAAGTGACTCATAGAAAGTTAGCATTTGAAAGGCCCCAGCGCTCCTCTGATTCAGTACGTTCGGTTTTCAGAGGAGGGCAAGGCAGGCCAGAGCAGCAAAGCATCTGCCTCCCCGGTGGCCAGGGAAGGAGAACCATTCCTAAATGTCATTTCTCATGGAAGACATAGAGGCAAGAGCAGGTGTTCATACCACACGCTCTGGCTCTTAGTAGCCTCCCTAGCTGAGCTATGACTCACAGTGGTGTCCAAAGTCATTTTCAATGTGTGGAGTTCATCCGAGGTAGCCTCCTAATTAGGCCTGACCTAAAAACAACAGTGAGGGACGCATCGTCTTCAACTTCTTCTGGCGTCAAGGGTTCACCCCTCGATCACTGAATGCTAAGGTTCCCATCACTTCTTGTTGTGTCCCACATAATCCATCCATTTCAGCTTTTATACCCGGCATGCTCTCTGCAGATTTGGGTTTCCAAACCCTGGGATGTTGCCGTTCAAAGGGCATCTGTTTGAGCACCAGCATGTTTGACTACCAGAACGGTGGGCACTTTGTTACGTGGTGGGCAGGGTAACTGAGGCCCCCATGGTTTTCATCTTTGGTTGTGCCTTAGGATCCCCAGACAACTTTTGCCTCTGTCCTTCCCCAGACCAATCAAATCAAAATTTGTACAATGGTCCACACTTTAAAAGTGCCTCAAATGATTTTAATGAGCAACGAAGGCTGAAAACTATTGCCTTAATGACGAATGATAAAACAAAGTTGGTTTTGGAGTACCATTATTTTGATTAGGCTGATTCCGACTAATAGACTTTATGTCCTACATTGGCTCATGTGATTATGGAAGTTGACAAGCCCGAGATCTGCAGAGCTGATGTCCCAGTTTGAATCTCAAGAGGGAAGCTACTGTAGAGCCTAGAGCTGGGAAGAGCCAAGATGTTGCAGTTCAAAGGTCATCAGGCAGGAGCATTCTCTCTCACTCTGGGTAAGGTCAGCCTTTTGTTCCTAATCAGTTTTTCAACTGAGGGCACATTATACAGGGCAATCTGCTTTCCTGCTTTATGGGGGGGTCTAGTGATTTAAATGTTAATCTCATTAAAAAACACCTTGAACAAACATCTAAAATGTTTGTCTAAATACCTGGGTACCCCTTGGCCCAGTTAAGTTGACATCTAAAATTAACCATTACACCTGGTACCTAGAACAAAGTTAGATTTATTGAAAAAATAATGATCTTATTAAATCCTATTTTAATCGAATCATATAATCATAAGACACCAAGAAGACATTAGAAACCTACCTATTTAGTTTAAATGTTGGGAACAAAGAACCTTTTAAACAACCACTTTTAGTACGTTAATTTTTCTTAGTCACTTGGTAATTACTTTTCTATCACATGCCTTCGAAGTCATATAAATAACAGGGAAATCACTGTGTTTTATTTATTTTTTAAAGATTATTTTATTTATCAGGGAGAGAGAGAGAGGTAGAGAGAACATGAGCAGCGGGGAGGGGCAAAGGAAGAGGGAGAAGCAGACTCCCCACTGAGCAGAGAGCCTGATGGAGGGCTCAATCCCAGGACCCCAGGATCATGACCTGAGCTGAAGGCAGATGCTTAACTGACTGAGCCACCCAGGTGCCCCAGGAAATCACTGTATTTTAAATTGTTCTTGGCTTTATTTGAAGTAATTTTTGTTACCTGACACAAATGCATCTAAGAACTTCACTAAAAAAATACTGTGTAAATATGCAACAAATTTTCTTGGCAAGTGCTAAAATTACAACTGTCTGCCTCCCTAACCATTTGTAGTATTTCTCCAATTATGTAGTTAGGACTTTGGGTGGGATAACAAATATCCCTGAATCTTAATTTTTCTCATCTACTCTATTCCTGCTATTCACTAATTTAAGATATTTATGGTAATTTAGCCCCAAACCCTTGATATGCTCAAGATTACAAGCCTAGTTAGTGACACAGGCAATACTTGAATTCAGATAGTTCTTTTTAATATATCTGTGTTCAGTGCTATAACCATTCGCATTAAGAATAACTGGCTGGCTGTAGCATATTGGTATGTAAAAACTCAAATGGCAGTCATAGTTGACCCCAGACTTTCCCAGTTATGTATGTAAACAAGAATAATTCCACGGAATCAAGAGCTTAGAAGTTATCTTGTTTGAGCAGTGGCTAGATCTGTGAAGTACTGTGAAATCTTTCGAGGAACAGATTTTATGGTGAAAGGTAGTTCTATATATGGATATCGTTACCAGACTTTGGGTTATTGGAAAGAAGACCGCGAAGAGCCTGGAGAGCACAAAGAACCAAATGTTCAAAAAAAAAAAAAAAATCAGAAATCTTTAAACAATTAAAAAATTTACTTTTGAGTCCAATGATTTTCAAAGCAAAAATAATTTTCAAAGTTCTTGGTAAATCATATAACACTCTGCCAGCATTTTCTTTTCTTTTCTTTTTTCTTTTCTTTCTTTTTTTTTTATCATCCAAAGTCCATAGTTTATATTAGGGTTCATTCTTGGTGTTATACATTTTATGGGTTTTGACAAATGTGTAAGGATATGTGTCCATCGTTAGAGTATCATACAAACTAGTTTCATACAAAATGAAAAGTATCATACAAGAGTAACATACAAAATAGTTTCATTTTCTATGGTGCCATCTAAGAACTGGTTCATGCAAACAAAGTCAAAAGTTTTCTTACTCTTTAGGGCTTCCGAGGGGCTAACACGTATAGTAAATCTCATCTGATTAAGTGTACAGGTAGTAGATCCAGACTGTGTCCCTTACTACTGTGTGACTTCGGGCAAGGTGCTTAACCTCTCTGAGCCACAGTTTCATCATGTATAAAATCCCAATAGGTGCCTCACAGGTGTGTGGGGGCTTAATGAGATGAGGTATATAATATACTAATGGGTGTCTGGCACATAGCGAAAGCTCAGAGGTATAAACTGTAGCATGTGGACCTCCGGCTCATTCTCAGCACAGCCACAGAGGTGTTAATGGCCAGAATCCATTCTGACCGCTCAGTGTCCGGGCTACTCTGATTGTTACAACAGCTGAATACCACTGTGAATTACAGCTTTACAAAAGAGGAGCTACAGGATGAAGTGATTCACTATCTTCTCTATCTTTTGTGACCACATAGTTATTTTTGCTGAGTTTTAGAGAACAAGTGTTCTGAAAGAGATTTGTGGAATACTGCATTTACAAAATAAGATAATTTATTCCTAAAGTAAGGTTGCCAAATTTAGCGCAGTAAAATATGAATTTCAGATAAACAACACATATTTTTAGTGTAAATAAGCATGGGACATAATTACGTTAAAATTGTTTATTTATCTTAAATTTCAGTTTGACTGGGTGTCATATTTTATCCGCAACCTTACCCTACAAGTTCATTTAAAATACCTACCAGAAAGATCCGAGGTGGAGAAAGGGAATAGGGCCTTTGGCCAAATCAGAATGTCCCCAAACTCAGAATTTCCACAGCACTTACCCCATTCTGCCTTCTTTGAAGTATAATATTTTAGCTGTTTCCCTCATTAGGCTGTGAATTACATAAGTGGTGGGCATGGGTTCATTTTATTTTCTACATGGTGCTTGGAGCATAGGAAGTGCCCAGCAGGTTTGTTTTTTGTTTTGTTTTGTTTAATTAAATTAAACTCAACCATTGCTTCTCTGACTTTGGTTTTTAAAAAATGTTCTTTATAGAAAACTTGAAGAAAGCAAAGACATAAAAGAAAAAACAAGACATTCTAACACTAACATCCAAAGAAAAGGAAAATTAGTATCTGTATACTCTATCATTAATATGAGAATTTGTTTTTCTACAGCATGATTTTAATGGATATATAATATCTATTTAACCAGTGTAATTGTTTCTAATGTTACTCTATTAAAAATGATGAGATAAACATGCTTAAGGACAAATCTACTTATAGGTCTCAGACTCATTATTTGAAGTATGTATTTACAAGTGGAGGGTTTCACTGAATGGAGATATCGTTACCTGCTGTAGAGCAAATGTCAGGAGCTCCTGAAAAAACTGATATATTGAAACCCAAAAGAGATGGGCCTTGACTTCAAGGTCATGACTTCAAGAGGTTGGAGCCCCCAGGATGAGATTAGTATCTTAATAAGAAGAGGAAGAGAGCTAGCCCTTTCTCTTTCCACCACGTGAAGATATAAGGAGAAGACAGCTATCTGCAAACCTGGAATAAGGCTCACTAGACAGTGGATCCGCCAGTGCCTTGATCTTGGACTTAACAACTTCCAGAATTGTGAGAAATAAATGTTTGCCACCTAGCCAATGGCAATTGTTCTAGCAGCCCGAGCTGACGAAGATGCTATCCAAGGACAGATTTTCTTTGGAGCATCAGTGATTTTAAAATTGCCTTATGAATGGATATACCACCTGACTAGACAATCACCATAGAAGAAATAGTTAAGGCAGACAAAGATCCAGACCAGACCATCACCCCACCCACCCCAAGCTACTAAGCCCAGGGGTTTTTATTCCCAGTTCTCTTAAACTCAAGAACAGGTAATAACTCTAGTATTTAAACCGTTTCAGAGTTTAGAATATGAAACTTCCCAATTCATTTTACCAGGCCAACAAACCCTGATACCATTCACTGCGCAAAGCGAATTTAAAACACTCTCACATAGGAACGTAGAAGAGCTCTAAATAAAATTATCCAATCAAATTTAACCATGTGGTCAAATAGTAAAATAAGAACCGAAAAGGTTTATTTGAAGAATGAGTTGATTCCAACCAGGAACTATCATTCCTAGGAGCTCACAACTTAAACAGATTAAAGAAGAAAAGTTACATCCTCTTTTTGACGACGCTTGACTTGATTAAATTCAGAATATGGTCCCAGTAATAATCCTTACTGAGGAATTCAGTAAGACTTGTTTCACGTAATAAAGCGTAACTAGTGGAAGTCCATGGCAGACATTCCACTGGCGCTGTCCAATATGGTAGCTGACTGGTCACATGTGGCTACTTAATTTTAAATTAAAATTAATTAAAATGAAATGAAATAAAAATGTAAATTCTTCAGTCACTCTAGCCACATTCCAAGTGCTCAGTGTGGCTAAGGAATACCACTGGATGGTGCAGATACGAAACATTTCCATCAATGCAGCAAGTTCTGTTTGATGGCGCTTCTCTACAGACAACCCAGAACAGATCCCAGATATATGAGGAGTTGTAAAAATTTAATAAGAGCTAACTTTATTGGATGCTCCTAAAGTACCTGGCATTATTTTAGGTATTTTATAAGTATGATCTTATGTAATCCTCATATGGTATAATAGTAATTATCATTTTATCCATTTTAAAGTCATGGATTCAGAGGGAGGGGAAAGATGTTAAATAAATCAAAATTTACACATATTTTAAGTGGCAAAGCCACCATTGAAATCCAGAAGTCTGACTCTAGAAACATACTTTTTATAGCCTATGTTAAAGATGACAATTCGACTGAGTGGGCGAAGGATCAAATACTCACTAAATTGTGTTGTGGCAAACAGCCATCCGTTTGGGAAAAAGTTAAGTCAGATATGTACTTTGCAGTAGTTAAAAGACATAGCCATAAATATATAAAATGGGTAAAAAATGTAATTGTGAAAAACTAAAGTCACAAAAGCTCTAGGAGAAAACCACATATTTTTATACTTTTGAGGACAACTCCCAAGAAAAGAAAAAACTCAGAAACTTAAAAAAAAGAGACTTATAAATTTCAGCACATAAAAATTAAAAGCAGCTGTGTGACAAAAGAAAGTATAACCAAAGTTAAAAGACAGCAATAGAAGGTAGAAGAATATCTGAAACAAAAATAAAGTGTTATTACTTATAAGGAGGTTACATAAATCTGTTGGGAAAAGGCAAACAGCCCAGTCAAAAAAATAGGCCAACTCTATGGGCAAATTCCTACTGGAAGGAGAAATACAAATGACCAAGAAAAATATGAAAAGATGTTTGAGTTCACTGATAATCAGGGAAATGCACAGAAAAACAAGACACCATGATTCACCCATCAGACTGGACAATTTTCAAAGGGAAATCGCATGCAGTGTTACAATGTGGGGAGGGGCATGGAAGTCCCCATAAATTACTGGTGATTGTGTAGACTGATATGCAATACACTCTACAGGGTAATGTCTATCATAGTTTAAAATGAGGATATCTTTAATCCAGCAAATTCCACTTCTAGGATGCTAACAGGTGACAAAGATTTATGCACAAGGGATGTGCTTTGCATGGCAACATTGTTTATAAAATGGAAAAACTGTTAACAGCCTAAATACCCATCAACTACTGCATGATTAAATAAACCTACTTCCCCCACATTACGACATACCTGCATTGCTTTTAAAAAAATGACATGCATGCACCTGACACTTGGAACTATCTCTGAGATCATGTTGTGTATGTGAAAAAGCAAAACAAAACAACACTCCTCTCCCAGCCCTCCAATTTGTCTATGCTTGCAACTTGACAAAAAAGAAGGCTGTTCAGAATCCGCACCAAACTGACAGTCATCTCTGAGAAACGTGATCTGGGAGAGGATTTTGTTGGGGGCAGAGGGCACTTAGGTTCTCTTTTTACTCATTATAGTTAGGTATTTTTTTTTTTTTAAGTTTATTTATTTATTTATTTATTTATTTGAGACAGTGGGCACACAATTGGCGGGGAAGGGCAAAGGGAGAGGGAGAAGCAGACTCCCCACTGAGCAGGGAGCCTGAGTGAGCAGGGCTCCAACCCAGGACCTGGGATCATGACCTGAGGCCAAGGCAGATGCTTAACTGACTGAGCCACCCAGGTGCCCCGACTTAGATATTACTTTTATGTTTTATAGAGAAGGTATATTATTATTGTGATCAACCAAATAAAGAAGAGGAAACCCCCCCACGAATGTACTTAATAAATTGGTGCCTTATATGTACCAACTTTTCTCACTCTTTTCTTCCCCCCCTTCTTTGAACAGATGATTTATCTGTGAAGGAAGAGGAAAGAGGGAACATCCCACGAATTATTTGTCCTGGGATGCCGCTACAGTTGGAGGTAAAGCTGAGTTCAGCAGGTGCTGGTGACCGTGAGACCATTTTTCTACTAACACGGTCTTGTAAGTCTCTCTATTGATTTTTAATAAGTCTTAGCGGCAGCTGCTATGAGAGCAGCTAAATGAGGTGGTCTGTGGAGTTGGAGAAAGAAAATCCAGTTGGGCTCTGCCTTCGACCACTGTGGCTCTTGAGTGATGAAGTTCATCTCTTCTTAAGCTTTAAAGTCTCAGAGCTGGCTGCACTGTGGCCTTAGATGGCCCCACATCCCAAAGGAAGTTTTGCATGGCTAAAGGTGAAGGGAAGAAATGTCTAAGTAACAGGAGTTCTCAAGGTGCGGTGTGGGGTTCCTCAGAGATTCCTCAGACCTTTTCTGGGAGTCTGTGAGGTCAAGGGTATCTTTCTGTTTCAAAGCTCTTTCCACTTTAATTTCTAATTGATAGATATAACCCACATTAAAAAAAAGTACTCTTTAGGGTCTTGGAGTATAAAGGGGTTCTGAGGCCAAAAAGTTTAAGTATTGCTGCTTTCCAACATCTTCAGGCTACATTCTGGTCTCGTTCATAATTTCTTGGCAATTAATCTTTACAAAATACTTCCTAATCATTTGAGTTCATCGTATTGTGTAGGAACCATGCAAAGAAGTTCATTTGCAAAAGAAAAATATGAAGAACCAAAAACTCATAAACTCAAAAATGAGGAAAGAACTCTCTTCCCCTCCCCAAAGCAGGTTCATTCCAGTTCACTTCCTGCCCCAGGTAACAGCCCTGAGACCCAGAACATGAAGACGGCTTCTTTGGCTGACCTACAGGTGCTTCTCAGGGCCTATGAAACTCATAAACTTTCACTGAAGAGCAGGAAACTTGTCACGGAGCCTGGGAGACTAGTCCCCTTCTCTAAGGTAACTTGACACCAAAGGAAAGAGATTCACTTGAGGGGGATCTCTATGTAGATGGGGGTTTGCTCACTTAATAAAAGCAAATAAATTTTTATTTCTCAAAATAACCTCCTTTCAACAAATTTCCTTACGTAATCATTTGGCAAAACATAGTAAAACAGAAACATACATTTTAAATGGGTAAATTTTATGGTATGAGAATTAGATCAATAAAACTGCTATAAAACACAGCGAACTGAGCTTTTCCTTTGTCCTTTCATCTAGTCATCTTTTAAATGTAATTGTAGCATTTATTTTTTATAACAAAAAATAATAGCAATGATTTATGGGACATAGATTTTATGTGAGACATTCAATGTTAAAATGGTCTATGTAAAGGAACTTACTTAATGCAAACAATGTCCATCAGGTATAGACGACAGCAGCATCTAATATTTCAGATGAAGAAATGGAAGAGTTAGAGGAGCTAAGTAATTTCCTGAAATCCAGTAGTTAGTAAATGGCAGAGAGAGGATTCAAAGACCTTCACCGGGAAGCCCATGATCTTGGCCCCTGTGTTTCTTTGGCACCATTTTGCGGAATAAACTATGCTATGCATGTTTGTTATGGGAAATGCGGGCAAAACTGAAATGTACCTATAAAATACAAAAACGATCAAATATGCTACTTGTCGAGATCATTATTCATTTTGAGGGCCGTTCACTTTTCTCCAACTCTTTGTAGTACATTTCAATCTCCTCAGGTTAACGCTGTATGTATTGCCTTTCTCATGACCTTGCCATCCTCTTTTTCTTTTTTGCACATTTAGGCTGTTTCCAGTTTGTACTTATGAGAAATGCTACCCCAGTGAGCATCTACAAACAAGATCTTTTACTGCATCTCTGATTATATTACTTAGGCGAGATTATTTTAGAGAATAATCGTCTTTTCACAAACAGTTAAAAAAATTAAACCACTTTAAACCCCTACCAGCAATGTTTGAGAGTCCCCATTTCCTTACAATTTCCATTACAGTGAACGATTTTATTCCATCTGCCAATATGATAGGTGAAAAACGATTTCTTAATTGTTGCATCTATTTCTAATGTAGTTAAGAAATCAAATCAAATAGGGTCATTTAAGAATCATTCAATGAGCACATGTAGACATTAGACAGACCTGGGCATGCCTTTTCTCGTGCATTAGCCACTGTGTGAAAAATCATGTCTCATTTCCTAAACCACCTGTATGTCTCCCTATTAGGTCAACTCCGGTCCCTTAACACACGAGGAAGGTATCGCGTGGGCAAATCATTGTGATTTGCCTTCCTATAAAGGGAGTGAGAATATCTGCTAGTTAACATGATATAATTAAGTAGGAAGCATTAGGAGCAGTATGAGAAGGAAAAAAATATTATTCTAATGGGCTAGAAAAGAGAGTTTCTCACCGCTAAGATCCTATTCACCATGAATGATCGTCCTATAAACCATTCCCCACTGTGCTGAATCAAACAGTCAGATATTTTTAACTTGGGCTTCCTTTTTTCAAACCGTCTAATTGGATTTTAGAATCTGTTATTAGACGGAAATAGCAAACTGGCCCTACAGGAAGGCTCCCCATATGCTGTGAGGATGTTTCCATAGTTTTGCTAGATTTAATCACATTTCATTCATAAAAATTAGCTGAAAACGAAGAAGGAAATAGATCGTTCTCAACTGAACTGGCAAGAACAGCATAGTAGCTTCTGACTGGCACAGAGATGTTTGATGCGGGGGGGCGGGGGGAGCCCGCTTTGCTCTAAAATGACCAAAATTCCCAGAAGAAAAACAAAACAAAACAAGGCATTAAGGAGTGGCGTTCAACTATCTCCTAAAATCTGGAGGTATCTGTTTTTTCTGTCATTTTTTTTTCTAATGATAATAGTATTACATTTTTGCTATAAGACATTGGAAAGCAACTAAGTTATAAAATAAACATTTAAAATTACCTGGAATATCATACCCAAAGACAGGCACGTTTTAGTGGCACTTTTCCCCTTTAAAGTATTATAAGAATTTATTTTTAAAAAGCAAATGTCATTTTCCATACCTCTGACATTTACACGGTAAGTAGGCAAAGGGACCATGGTACTATTTATAGTAGTGAAGACAGCCTGAAGAGGTAATGCGCATTTACTAACAGAGGAGATGGATTATGGTAGAAACCCTGCGTTCAGTCATGTTAGCCAGCCATGGTTTTTCTTTCCCAGTAATTAGGATAATAATTTTGAGAGATGCATTGTCTTTACAGTAACAAAAAATTCAACTGGCCATAGAGAAGGCAGTTACAAACAGAATATGAAAAAAGGAAACTTCAGTCTTCTTTAGACAGTCCCGAGATCTATAGCTTTAAAAAAATAAGGCTTCTATACTTGCAGTGAACACAGCGTAGCGTGTAAATGTGTCAAATCACTCAGTTGTACACCTGAAACTAATGTAACACCGTGTGTCAACTATACTTCAAAAAAAGAAGGTTTAAAATAGGTTAAAAAATGTTTAGATATAAAGCTTGCCTTTTTTCTCTTTTCAAAGTTTGTGAATTTATGGAGGTATGTGGTCCCAGTAATCTCCATTTCCCCTTTTACGCCTCTCCCCACTCTTAATCTAACAGGTATCTAATTAATATCCGATTTAGCTGTGTATCCTGACTTTCACTTCGGAAGTCTTTACAAAAGCCATTGTGGCCTGAAGGATCCATTGCGTAATGGAGGATGTGGCAAGACTGTCCAAGATGGTGTGGGATGTACCCCGGTGTTGGTGAGCAATCTGTTACCAAAAAAGAAACATCACCAAGTGCTTTTCCATCACCTTCCAATAGAACCGCGTCTAATTATTGTTAAACAACCTTCGGTTTCAATGTTTCACATTAGAGTTAATTTGTGAATTCTTCATTTTTGTTTTTTTCTTGAAATCTTATTGGTGGGGAGTGGTCTTGAGAAAACCCATCAGGAGAAGCCCACCCTGGCAAGCCAATAGTCCATGTTTTCAGCAATATTCAGTCACTGCTACTCCCGCCTTCCTCAGGAAAAGTAAAAAGGGTGAACCGCACTAATGGGCAAATGCACGATTGTTCTAAAGGATCATCTAATGCATAAAATGGCTCTCTGAGGTTGTTCCTTTTTCCACTTAAAATACAGGAGAGTCATGCTACTTTTCACCAAGATGATGGAGCAGAAGAATGGAATTTGGGTGAATGCGCCTGCATTTTATTTCTCATTGAAATAATCCCTTTATGTCTCCTTATCTCAAATCTCTGCAAAGTTTTTCCATAATCACAAACCTTTCATCAAATTACAGTTCTGCTCCCCAGCGAATAATTATGTATGGTTAGAGAAACACAGAAAAAAAATGAGCGCTGAGCTTCTGTGTCGAGCTACCAAGTTCTTTGCATCTGCTCCTTCTAGCCTTCTCTGCAGCTCCACTCCATTAAGACTATTA
Organism: Ursus maritimus; assembly: GCF_017311325.1. Lineage (NCBI taxonomy): Eukaryota > Metazoa > Chordata > Mammalia > Carnivora > Ursidae > Ursus > Ursus maritimus. Next base: position 13,236,797 of record NW_024425341.1, on the reverse strand, counting down.
AATTACATGTACTGTCCACTTTTGATTACATAAGTAATGTAGAATCAATGCAGGGATATTTGTAAAATAAAGAAAACAAACAAACAAAATCTTTCACTTATTAAACCACATACCAAAATAAACTTTAAAGACTGCATTAATATTTCATTTATGTATGTACCACAAATTCATTCGTTCATTCATTCATTCATTTTTGTTTTATATTTGTTTCCATGTGTTTACTCTAAAAGAAACCTACCACTTTGGTGATCATTTTTACAGATATAGTTTTGAACACAATTCTGATTAAGAAAGCCATTCTTTAAAAAAAAAAGTGTGTTTGCTGGTATGAAATATTTCAATTTCTAAATGAAGGACTTTGGATGATTTGTTAAATTTTCATGCGATAGTATACACAAAAATATGTTCAAAATGATTAAAATTTTCACACTAACCATAATTTATGTCAATGGTTTTAAATTTATTTATTTTTATAATCCATTGAGGATGGAGCTAACATTTTTAAAGATCCTCTATTATCTTAGGCACTGTTGGATATTTTCACAAGTATTATTTCTTATTTGATTCTCCTCTTTTATTATATCATTTATTATATAGATACTATGATCCCTAGTTTGTGAATGAGAAGACTACAGTCCAGTTACCATCCAAAGTTTGTTTTGTGGCAATCAGGACTAGAAGCTACTCTGACTGGTATAGAGATGATAAGAGCTTTCTCTATGACAATAATCCATTGAGGATGGAGCTAACATTTTTAAAGATCCTCTATTATCTTAGGCACTGTTGGATATTTTCACAAGTATTATTTCTTATTTGATTCTCCTCTTTTATTATATCATTTATTATATAGATACTATGATCCCTAGTTTGCGAATGAGAAGACTACAGTCCAGTTACCATGCAAAGTCATTTGTTTTGTGGCAATCAGGACTAGAAGCTACTCTGACTGGTATAGAGATGATAAGAGCTTTCTCTATGACAATAAACATAATCAGTACCTCTGTTGCAGAAGGGCCCCTATTTTCTGTTTTTCATTGATTAGTTCTGACCCCACAGACTAATGGAAATGACACATTCTTGTAAAACTATCCTGCTAATGATGCAATAATTGCAGCAATCTAGTTAAAACAAGTCTAATCATGCCACTCATTGGCACAAAAATCTTCGAATCGTTTCCTATCTTATACCAAGAGCTGAAGTCATTGCAAATAGGAGCCACCATGATCTGTATTTCCCACCCTGACCTTTCTGATCTCATTGCCGCCTCACTCAGTGAGCTGCAGCCATACCAACCTGCCTGTTCTCCTTCAAACATACCGTGGCCACCCCCTGCCTTTGCACCTGCTGTTCTCTCTCCCAGCATGCCCTTCTTCCATACATGTACATTGATTACTCACTCAACTCCTTCCAATCTTTACTAAAAACGCTGCATCCTTAATGACCTGATCACCCAGTTTAAAATGTCAACACTCTTTGAACCCTGATATATCCTAATGCCCTTCCCTTCTATATGTTCTCTGTGGTTCCACCACAGAGCTCTGAGCAAGTATTACTGGATGCATGGCTGACATCATGTCTTCCTACTCCTTGCTTTTGATTAGGATTCCAGGTATATGAATGTAGCGCCATGAGGACACAGATGACGGTTTCATTCCCTACTGCCTTCCTGGTTCAAAGAAGCACTCTTGGCCTGTAGTAGGCACACAATAAATACATGCTGAACGAATGAATGAAATAGCAAAGAACTAAGAAAATTATTGAAATTACATGAATGATGCAGAAGTTTGCCCCTAAAACCTCAACACTCCCTAATTTGCTTCCTCTCTTCCTTTTCTCTTATTTACTTATTTGTTTGTTTGTTTGTTTGTTTATTTATTTTGCCTGTTTGGCCGTCTCACACTTCCCCTCCCCTCTGTCGACTTCTTGAAAAGAATAGGCTTGCTCGTAATTTCCTAAGAGTACCAACACATGTGACATCAGAGTTGCACTTAAGACCACAGAGCCTATGACAAAGCCTGAGACAGAAGTCAAAGTCCAGGATTTGATACATAGAAACATGCTGTCATTTGTAACTTCAGGGTCACATAGGATTTTAACAAGAGGCACTACACCAGTGGCCTTCATGGACATTTTGGATTGCTAAGAAAAACCAGTTTAAATGCTCCCCGACGGACCTCAATAGCAAAAACCAAACGAGCTAATTAAAGAATGGGCAGAGGACCTGCATAGATGCTTTTCCAAAGAACACATACAGATGGCCAACGGGTAGATGAAAAGGGCTCAATATCTCTAATCATCAGCGAAATGCAAACCAAACCCATAATGAGGTACCTCATCACACATGTTGGAACGCTGGTATCAAAAAGCAAGAACTAACAAGTGTTGACAAAGATGTGGGAAAAAGGGAACCCTTGTGCACTGTTCATAAGAATGTAATGGCACAGCTACTGTGGAAAATGGTGTGGAGGCTCCTCAAAAAATTAAAAATAGAATTACCATAGAAACCAGCAATTCTACTTCTGGGTATTTATCCAAAGAAAACAAAAACTACTAACTTGAAAAGATACATGCACCCCTATGCTCACTGATGACAAAACATGAAAGCAGCCTAGATGTCCATGAGTGGATGAATGGATACACACACACACACACACACACACACACACACACACACACACTGGAGTATTATTCAGCCCTGAAAAGAAGGAAATCTTGTCATTTGTGGCAACATAGATGGACTTGAGGACATTATGCTAAGTGAAGTAAGTCAGAAAAAGACAAATACCATATGATCTCACTTCTATTGGAATCTGAAAACAAAAATAAAAACACTCCCCCCCGCCGCCAACAAGCAAACAAACGAACATACATACAGAGAACAGGATGGTGCCTGCTAGAGACGGAAGATGGGGGTTGAGCAAATGGGTAAAGGGGGTCAAAAGGAACAAAACTATACTTACAAATAAGTAAGCCATGGAGATGTAATGTATAGCATGGTGACTATAGTTAACAATATTGTATTGCGCATTTGAGAGTTGCTCAGTGAGGAGATCGAAACATTTTGTAGCTACATAGGGCGATGAATGCTAACTAGACTTATTGTGGTGACTTTGGAATATATACAAATATTAAATCACTACGTTGCATATCTGAAACTAATATATGTCAGTTATAGCTCAATAAAAAATAAATATTTCAAAGGACCCTCAAACTTTCTTTTTCTTTTTTTTTTTTTAAAGATTTTATTTATTTATTCGACAGAGATAGAGCCAGCCAGCGAGAGAGGAAACACAAGCAGGGGGAGTGGGAGAGGAAGAAGCAGGCTCATAGCAGAGGAGCCTGATCTGGGGCTCGATCCCAGAACGCCAGGATCACGCCCTGAGCCGAAGGCAGATGCTTAACCGCTGTGCCACCCAGGCACCCCCAAACTTTCTTTTTAAGACAAAGTGAAAAGATGGACAAAGATCCTTTTATCCTGGTGGTCCATATTATAAATAAAAAACTAAGATAAGAAATGTCTGGTAGGACTTTTCTTCTTTGCTTTTATCCTAGCTGGTTGTGTTTTTCTTATGCAGACCACAACCATAAGAAATGACCACTCAGCAAGTTGATCAATATGCAGCAAATAAAGCCTCTTTCAACTCTGAAAGTTTTCATATGAGAAATAAATCCCTGTAAATATTCTCTATATATTCCTCATTAAACAAAAGAACATTCAGCAGCACTGAAGTAATCAGCCTTGCTACTGGGAAATCCAGACTGACGTCCTCCGGTGTCTTCAACTGATGCCACAGGGTATATTGAGACCACTTGGCTAGAAACACATCAATGATACATGTAAATAGTTGAATTTGACATATTTGACAAACTCGGATATCATCATTTTCTATGGCCTATTTAAATTGAGAGAGAATCCCCCCCCCCACTGTTTATAATGTTACTCCGTAAGTCATTGTTATTCACAGGACTCAGGTCTTCAATTTAGGAGTTAACAGGGATACTTAGAAGCACGAACTCTGACACAACAGGCCTCAAAGATGTAATGGACCATTTCATGTGAAAATAAGTTCCTCATCATTGGAGAGATTCAACTCGAGATTGTAAAATCACCTTTTAGGGATATAATGTCAGCATCAGGGAGAGGGTTAGAATAATAACTGCCACAATCTTTTGACTCGGAGTCCATGGAATTGTATGGGAAAGGCAGCTGTTATAAGTCACATTGTATTTTTTTTTCATAAAAAGAGGCAATTTTATTCTATCCAGAGCTAGCCACTGCAGAACCTGGGACCTGTTGTGGGGCAATAACAATTCAGGCTGGTTGCTGGTTGAATACAATCGACGGGCTTAAATACACTTAAATACACTTGTGGTTACTCCCCTTCCCGAAATGCCACTAAAATGGCAATAAAAAAATTAAAATGCTTCTAAACCCTCAAGAACAAAGCAAACAAAAGGAAATATACCAATGGATAAGAATTTTTAACAATCATGTGGAAGATAAAGTAAAAGGCACTTGAGTGGCAAGGGATTAACTCACATGGAAGAACCCTTAACTTGGGTGCCAGCAGACAGGTGTATAGACAAGGTACAAACCAGTCTGCCTGAAGAATATCCAGGAAAGGCTCAGACCTCAAAGGCAGAAGTTCTCCTGGATGGTAAGGAGATGATGTACAGAGGAAACAGAATTAGTTGAAAGTCTGCATAAGGTGTTAATACTAGCCAGTTCCACCCTGTTACTGCACAGAGAGGTGAGGCACATGACTGCCATCTCCATGACAGCCTGCAGCTGTTACCACAGAGGAAACTGAGTCAATGAAGCATCATGCTTCACACGAAGATATAACAAGGGCAGAGGTTGGCGGGGAGGGGAAGATGGAATGAAAATAGGGGATTTAGTGAGCACATACATGCTGAATGGAGACTGCCAGCTCCCTGGTTCTAGAATGCCTGCAAATAGACTCAGGATCCTCAGGTAGGAAACTGGAAAATTGAATGGTCCTAGAAAAATACAGCAGACACTAATATTGAGAGTGCTTCTTGTAGAAAAGGCAGCTTTCTTCCTGACCACTTTGTGATAAGCCCCACTCATTGACAAGCTCTGTTGATGTGCCTAGAAGTTCTGATATGCTTTTTGATGCTGTGTTCTTTTTTATTTTCTTTTTAAGATTTTATTTATTCATTTGTCAGAGAGAGAGAGAGCACAAGCAGAGGAAGTGGCAGGCAGAGGTAGAAGCAGGCTCCCCGCTGAGCAAGGAGCCTGATGCGGCGCTTGATCCCAGGACCCCGGGATCATGACCTGAGCCCAAGGCAGACACTTAACCAACTGAGCCACCCAGGCATCCCATCAATGTTGCATTCTTAAATATAAGTGGGCCACTGAGGTCACCAGTGAATGAGAAAAGCCTTTGTTATAAAAGGAAGAGACCCAAGCAAAGTGGGGAAAAAGCCACCGAGAGAAAATTAAGACAATATAAAGAGTGGACAAAACATTTTTGAAAAATTCTCAGTTAAAGAGAAGTATGGTCTCTTAAACAAGAACAGTATCACTGTATGAAACAGTATGAAATGAATAATCAGAACACATGAACGAAAGGTGTTCTTGGAAGTCAAAAGCAGGATACCTAAAATTAAAATATCAGAAGAAACAATGAAAAATAAAATTGAGACAATTTCCAAGAAATTGAATACCAGAAGATATTTTAGAAAAATAAGAGATAAGATCAGTACAGAGATCCAATATCAAACTCCAAGAAATCCCAGAAAGTAAAATATGAGAGAAACATGAAGTGAAGGAAATTATCAGAGAAACAAGATAAGAAAATTCCCCAGTGGGTGCACTAAATGTCTAAAACAATAAGATTAAATATGTGTGTGTGTGTGTGTGTGTGTGTGTGTGTGTATATATATATATATATATATTAAATTTTAGAACATTTGGGATAAAAGACCATCCAAAAGAGAAACAAATTAAATACAGAGGATTAGGAATAAGAATGTCTTTGGGCTTCACAAAAACAACAGTGTAAGAAAAAGTGACAGCTGGGCAAAAATCTTCAAAATTCTACGAGGAAATGACTTTCAATCTCTATTCTATATTCTGCCCAAGTATCAATCAAGTGTGAAAGTGTAATAAAGACATTTTCAGAGAAGCAAGGTCTAAACATTTATTTCATAGAGATGCGTTTTTGAACACTACCGGAGAATATCTTAAATAGAGAGGAAAACAAAGAAGGGGAAGGTATAAGAAAGTAGCAAGGCCACAGCTCTAACAGTAATCTCACAAAGCATCTTGTTGAAATTTAAGCAGAATTGGAGGGCATCAGTCTAGGTGAGGGAAAAAGATCGCTGTGAACAACAAAATGAAATTGATGAAGGTTAAGTTTATGGATAGCCATATGACAGAGAAATTGAATAAATAGGAAAATAGGTTTAGAGAAGAGCAGACAAATGAAAGTCTAAAGCGATCATTAACTCCAGAAAAAATGAAGGGTTGCTCAAGATAAGAGTAGGGGTTGTAGTGCAATGGTTGGCTCAGCAGTGAGCAATATTTTCATAGGCAATTTACAATGTAAATACTAAATATAAGTTGTGACATAATATTGAAAAGAGGGAGGAAGGGGAAGATGGCTTCTTCTAAGAATTAAATAAGATTTTATATATAAACTTTCCAAAACATAAACAATAAATGACTATCCCCTTTCTTTGTTTTCAAAATTTTAATCTCTCTTTGGGAAAGCAACATGGTTTAGGGCAAAGAACACAGACTTAAGAATAAGACAACTCTGTTATTAATGAATTTCAAGTTGCTTAACTCATTAGAGCATTGGTTTCCTTGCCAGTTAAATGGATGTCATATTGACCTCAGAAAATTTGTGTAAAATTCAAATGACATACAAAATCAGAAAACAGATGCACAGTAAATGTTTCTTCTTGTCCCTTCTTTCAACGTTACCTAAATTTCTAGATGCTGGAAAAAGATTCATTATGAAAACATGACATTTTCAGCAACTGCAGTGTTAAATATCACCCCAAGGGTAGCTAAGTTATCTTGATTAGAAAACAATGCCCTTTACCAAGAACAGGATGATCAAGCAATGATCTTGCCAGAGAGCATAAATATAAGCGTTGTTCAACCTGCCAAAGTATTGCCCAAATTCTCATGCAATATTTGGCACAGGAATATTCATTCATCCTCAGGAGAATCCCGGATGGCGTGTGTGTGTATGCGTGTGTGTGTGTGTGCGCGCACGCATGCGCGCACACATGCCCGTAGTGATCTCGAAGTACAGGGGAAATGTTCTAGGATGTGGTAAGGGGAGGATCTTTTTCTGGGACATGGCCAAGCATTTAGACAAGCATTTGCAACCTTCTGCTCAAAATGTCAGAGGGCTCTGCAAGTTCAAAAAAATGCGGAGGAGGAAGGAATCAAGGGAATCAGAAAAAATGATTTAATTTAAGAAGCATCAAATATTGGGGCGCCTGGGTAGCACAGTCGTTAAGCGTCTGCCTTCGGCTCAGGGCGTGATCCCGGTGTTCTGGGATTGGGTCCCACATCAGGCTCCTCCGCTGGGAGCCTGCTTCTTCCTCTCCCACTCCCCTGCTGTGTTCCCTCTCTCGCTGGCTGTCTCTCTGTCAAATAAATACATAAAATCTTAAAAAAAAAAAAAAGAAGAAGCATCAAATATTAGGAAAGAAGTCTTCTAAAACTTGACTTGGGGCCAGCACCCATTTCTCAGTTTGTTTAGCTGAAACAAGTGGCCCAAAGTTAGACAATGAGTTAACAATATGTGTGTGTGTATAGACGATAGATGATAGATAGATAGATACCTCCCAGATATTTATGGCTGTGTGACTTTTGGCAAATCATTTAAAAGCAGACACTTAGAAAAGGTCAAAGCTGGAAGGGGCCTTAGAGATGATTTGATCCAAGCTCTCACTTTCTGAGTAAGAAAGCAAGTCCCCAGAAGTGATAATCCATACACGAGGCAGAGACCTGGGCAAGCTCTGAGGCACATTATGTCCAGGCTAGCTCCAGGCATGTGTAGACAACAGAATTAATTCAGTCACCAAATCGGCCTTTAGCAGAGATTGTGGAGCAATGAATGCAAAGCCTAGGCAGCCCCCCAGGGGTAAGGTTAAAGAGAAGAGGTTGAGAGGAGATCACCATGTCTGTGTGAGAGCAAGGGAATTTGCAGAAGGCTGTGATTTTTTTTTTTTCCATAGGAGTAAGAATGCTCTGATAACAACACCTGGCAAAAAACAAACAATAGAAAACAAAAAAACACAAAACCCCCCAAAAGACCCAAAGAAACCAAACAAACCCAACCACTTTAGAAACAGAACACTCTCATTCCAAAAAATCTCAGGGGAGCAAGCATATGGAAAAGACGAAATAGAATAGTATCATGCTAGAAGGTAAGAGGGAGACTATGAATATGCCTTTGGTTCATAGACCTTAAGTCTATTTAATGAGACATACTGTTGAAGATCCTTGGCTTCATTTGAATGTCCTTTGAAAAGCCATCACTTCACAATGGGATGTAAGGTGAAGATTTCTCTTGTAAATGTTAAACTATTTTCTTGTTGGCATCCATCATTTGGAAACTAAGACTTTAATAAGAACTGCCTCCTCTCCGTTCCCAGGGCTCTCTGTTGGGTGCATTTCTGTTTTTTGCGAACTCCCAACTGACTCAGAGAATGGTTTTCTTGTCTGAATTGGGCAGTCTCGTTCTCTCATTCCATTTTATCTAGTCTTTTCCACTCACCATCAAGTACTCTGAATCTGAAGTTCTAGGCAGTGATGATGACAGATTCCTTTTATCAGAAAGCCATCCCTGATGAACACGGGGAGAGCTTGTGACTTCATGCCTCTTCTCTCCTCAGCCCACAGCCACATGCTGCACGACTGCCTCCATCCACCCCCATGACTGCTCTAGGACTGGGAGTAATTCATGCCACATATAGGCACCCAAAAATATGTTTGGTGAGTTGAAAGGATGTGCACAGATCAACTGCTTTCCAAAGTGTGTGAGCGTGCGTGTGCACGTGCACACACACAGACACACACACACACACACACGTTGTATATATTCGTTCTCTGTTTTATGGAGCCCAAAGAACACAGGCATGGTGTCCATTGCACAGTCTCTGTGTGGGCACTGGTGCAGTAACTCTTCACTCAAGTTGGCATTGCCAAGGAATGACGGCTTCCCTATGACCTCGTTGTTCTAGGATCCTCCAACCCACTTCTTAACCGATGATATTAACACCAAATCAACTGCAATGTAAGGAATATCTTTCTTAATTATGCAATTCTCTAACTTATAAAACACAGTGTGTGATGTCTGTCCTAAGAGTTATTTCAAGGTCATAATGGTAACCGTTGATGACTGAGCTGTGCCCGTAAGTCCACTCAAGGACCACTGTGGTTTTGGAGGTTTTGAACCCAGATGTAATGGCATGACATTTTATGCTTTTTTACTATTCCATTCCCTTTTAATAGATTTTCTGATTCCTGTTCTAAGCTGTTGGCTTCTAATGTGCATTGGTAAACCTAACAGGTCAATATATTAGAATTATGTCAGGTCTAAAACAGCCTTTGACTAAGAGCCAGAATGCATGAGCTTTCATGTTGACCTATTTTAACCATTTGGGGGATTTTGATACCTACCGCTTGCTTCCATGCTAGACAATCCCAGTTCCCAGAAAGGTAACCGTTCTGAGTCTAAGGTGTTACTGAAAATGCTGTTGATAATAATAGTGCTGCTGATGAAATGCTTGTCACTTTAACAGTACTAAATAATTTATACAGAGGTAAGCCAACTGCCCTAGTTATTTCCTAAGGATGAGCTATACTCACAGAGAAGTTGGTAACAGAACACTGGAAAACTTTTTTAAATTAAAAATTTATTTTATGCCTGTGATTTTCTTTGGGAGAACAACTTTCCTACTTGCAACAGCCATCTGTAGGAAATCCTCTACCTTTTTTTCAAAGAAATATAGTAAGGCGGCATATTTCAAAGGAACTGGCTCTTCCAGAAATATTTCCCAAATGAGAATAGGCTTTGGAGCGATGTTTTTCACTGATCTTAACTTTTTACATGTTTTGGAGTAAATGCTGCATACACCTCCTGCCTTTACTCCAAATATTAAACAGAGCAATGGAGAAGAACAATTCAGGAGTGGCTGGTTTTGAATGCCAAGGTGCTGGGCTGAAAGTCAGATCCTTACTCTTACTCTAGGGCTGTTTATCAGGCTGACTTTACTATGCAAGGGCCTGGGAAATAACTATGTTTGCTCCACCTAACAGTACATGGAAGGAAGGTGGTGTGGGTGGCTCATGAATGGATTCTTCCCACAGAAAGAGAGGTGAAAGGTGGATTACCACAATACGGAACACCATTCTTGTTATTTTTTACATGAACATGTTAAACCTTTAAGCTTCCCAGAGATAGGGAAAATATAAACGCTCCAATTTGAATAGAGTCAAGTCTGCATCCATTTTATCGGCTACGCAGCTCATGTATAGAACTGTTTTCTAGGGTCACTACAGAAGTTAGAGGAAACCAAGATGGGGCGGCGGTTACTGCCAAATTGGGAAAAGCAGGGCTGATGGGGACTGTATAGAGGAAACTTTCAATAGTGAGCCTTAAAGCAGCAAGTGGCTATTTAAAGATGAAGAAATGGAAGCTGGGGGATGAGAAGGAATTGCATGCCAAGTGAGCCCAGAAGAGTTGAGTCACTGAGTGTATTAGTCTCCTGAGGCTGGCATAACAGAGTACCACGAGCTGGGTGGCTTAAACATCAGAGATGTACTGTCTCGCTGTCCTAGAGGCTACAGGTCTGAGATGAAGGTATCGGCAGGACCATGCTTCTTCTAAGTTCCACGTCTCTTGCCTAGCTCCTGGTAGTTCCCTGGCTTGTGGCAATTTAACTCCAATCTTCACATGGCATTCTCCCACGTCGATGTCTGCCTCTGCATCCAATTTTTCCCTACTTAGATTAGATTATACCAGTCCAATCGGACTAGGGCCTGCCTAATGACCTCATTTTAACTTGATTATCCTTGTAAAGACCCTATCTCCAAATAAGGCCACATTCTGAGCTACTGGGGCTTAGGACTCCAACATATCTTTTTTTTTTTTTTTTTTAAAGATTTTATTTATTTATTCGACAGAGATAGAGACAGCCAGCGAGAGAGGGAACACAAGCAGGGGGAGTGGGAGAGGAAGAAGCAGGCTCATAGCAGAAGAGCCTGATGTGGGGCTCGATCCCATCACGCCGGGATCACGCCCTGAGCCGAAGGCAGACGCTTAACTGCTGTGCCACCCAGGCGCCCCATCCAACATATCTTTTTGGGGAACAGAACAACCCAGCACACTGAGTCTCTAACCAAACCCAGTTTCCCAACTTCCAGACCAGCTTCCCAATATCCCATTGCGCACTGCCGCTGATGTTTTCAAAGTGCTTTGGTTGTTTTGTTTTTTCTGAGTATAAGTCCCTGGTTGTATCCTGAAGTCAGATGTAAACGATTTGGGGATTTTTCTCTAGTATCAGCGCTCCACTAGTGTAGATAATTAAAAGTTGATTGCAGTAGGCATTATTTTTCATTTCTAAAAGCCTGCATTAAGATGGAATGGCCATTTTCCTAGAAGGAATGGGAATAATCCATCACCCTGACACTGAGGAGAATTCCACACACACACAAAAAAAAAAAAAAGGTGAAGGAGGAAAAAGCACTTTATCAATGTGATTCATTATTATCATCAACAGGGTCACTGTGGCTATGCTTCATTCATTTATTACTATTTCACACCCACAAACAGAGGATCCAACCCAGTCCATGCTATTTCAAAAAAGGTATATCATACGAGTGGGTCTATCTTCCTAGAAATAAAACAAATAATAATGAAAGCCCCTGATACTGACCTCCATTCATTTATTATTCAGAAAATATGTGTTCAAAACTTTTATTTATTTGCATGCCAGATACTGATCTAGGTGCTTAGGAAATATCAGGGAACAAAATGGAAAAGCCCTGCCCACTGAGCTTACATTCTTTTTAAAAAAATTGTACAGTGTATTGGAAGATGGGAAAAATAAAGCAGGGTTAGGGGGATTAAAGATTCTGGGGTGTGTGTCTGTGTGTGTTGGGGGTGGTGCCTGCAATACAGAGTGGATCACTGACAGACAGTATAGAAGTTGGGGAAAGTTTGGAGGAAGTTAGGAAGTGAGTCCTGGCTTCTCTGGAGAAGGGCCAGCATAAAGCACTTGAAATGGGATCAGGCCTGGTATGTTCCAGAAACACCAAGAAGGCCAGAGTGGATCTCCATGACACCGATGGCCGTAGACCTGCTTGTGTTGTTCTCCTGTGCCAGGTCCGATGAGGTTTGACAACTTCAGCCTCTGGAAGTTTCCCTGACTCTCTTCTGCCTCCAAGTCTGAGATTCTCTGGACCTTCCTTGGCTCTCCTTCCCGGCTGCTGACCAACAACATCAAAACAGCAGCAAAGCGCGAAAGGAAGGGTAAATGCCCTGTTACGGACTACACAGTCTTTCTTCTGTCATCCTCACCCCATCACCTGCCCAGCTAAATGTCGTATGGATAAAAAGCAAAACCTATTTTATTTCCAAGTAGGTTCATCCAAACAGGTTGATCACATCACTGAAACCTGTATTCTGCTAACAAAGCCAAGCAAATCCTTCTCTAATGGGAAAAAGTCTTGACATTACGTATGTCTATGATAATGCTCCATAGAGCAGCATTCTTACCAACATGGAAAAGAATTTATTCACATCAGAGAAACCCACTGTGGGCAGATAATTCTCCATGGCTTCTCACATCTCTGCACGTCTTGTGGACAGATTTAATAACTTCATTCGAGGCTATTGTTTCCAGAATATTTGTCTAGCAAAAATCCATTAGAAGACAGAGACCGTGTCTCCTTTTGGAGCAAAGGGAAGTTTATTTTCTATCCACCATAATAAAGATTATATTCTTCTCTGGACCCAAGGATCATCGGCCCATTATAAGATCTGGGTGTTCCCTAAACGTAGCTTTCCCCTCCCCACTAGGTATGCAGGCTCTCTTCCCTCTGGCCCATTACGACTGAGTTTTAAGGAACTGGCACAAATTCTTGGATGGATACACTACCCCTCATCTCCGACCCGGGAGTCTTGTGTCTTCTGCCAGCATCAATGCGACAGACTAGCTTATTAGGATGCAAGTGGGGGTAACACCATAGCTTTTACATTCACCAGAAAGGACTCTCGAGAGACCTGGATTAAAAAATGTTCACACCCATAGAAACATTCCAAGAGAAACACCATCTCCATAACTCTTTGGGTCATGAAATTTCTATAGGAGTCCAGCGGTTGGGTTGTTCTTTAAGGCACTTAATAAAAAATAGGGTTGAGAGCACCATATACGTGTTAATTGCTCTCAACTTTGCAGAGCCAGCTGTTGGAAGGGTGAAACTAAAAAGATGAGCCAGGACCTCACAGATGTTCCCTTTATTTGCTCAAGAAAAAGCTCAGAATTTGGATTTCAGTAAAGAAAAGAGTGAACCAAGAGTGTCACTAAGCTCAAGTGAATATTATAATCTGACCACAAAGGCTGTCAAGAGGATCTGGTAACCTAATGAGTAGTTGGAAATACTTTCTCCTTTATTATAAAGGGTCTTAAAAGAAAGATCTGCAGAGCAGAAGAGGTTTTTTCAAAGGGGAAAGAAAAAACATTTCTTTATAATAATAAATTTTGATAGAAGGATTTAAGTGTATTTCCAAAGCTTTTTCAGGGAAGGCACAGAATGAGAGAGTCAACTGGTGCCTTATGTTTTTCAATTTGTCAACAAGGTTGGCAAGTATCTATTCAAAGAAATTAATGTACCCTTTCCAACTGATTTACCTGGTTAGTTTTGAATAGAGAAGAGAAATAGAATGTACAAAGGCACGGTGTGAGAGTGTATGAGAGGTGGTGTATAAGTCATAAAATAGAACCCTCATTTAAGAAGAGAATGGGTGATATATCCCACTGGACAAAGGATCTGTTGGCTCCTCTGTAACCATGAGGAACTTAATGGCAACCGAGCACGAATGGAAACCCTGGTGATCGGGAGACGACCATACGGCCAGTTGAGGTTCTCAGAGGAACACGATAGGGTATCAAGGAAATGCAGCAATATTTCTAAAGACTCTGCCCATCCGCAGTAGTGCCAGTTCAGTTCTTGCCCGCTCTGCTTTGCCCTCTAGAGAAAGGCAAGCAGTGAGCCTCAAAGAATTGGGGCCCGTCGCTGAGAGGACCACCGAACCGTATGAGGGGAAAGAAATACAAATAAAATCAGAGTTTTTGAGCTGCCTCAACATGGCAGGCACTAACCTGGACACTCTACATTTGCCTTCTTATTTCCTTTTCTCAATAACCCTATAAGGTTTGTATTATGTTGTCCATTCCATGGATTAAAAAAAAAAAAAAAAAGCAAGGCTGAGGAAATTTACCACCGGCCCACGGCTAGTCAGCTGAGAGCGAGGACTCGGCTTTGTTGGCCGGTCCACCCCGCACTGAGTTGTACCTTACTCACTGTCTTAGTTTACTATTTGCTGCTGTAGCAAATTACCACGAGTTTAAGGGATTAAAAACACAAATTTATTATCTTCCAGGTCTGTAGGCTAAAAGTCGAACAGGCCTCGCTGGGCTAAGAGTAAGATGTTCGCAGGGCTGCATTCCTTTTGGGAGACTCTAGGGGAGGGTCCATTTTGTCGGCTTTCTCAGCTTCTTCTTTTTTTTTTTTTTAATGTTTTTTTATTATATTATGTTAGTCACCATACAGTACATCCCCGGTTTCTGATGTAAAGTTCGATCATTCATTAGTTGCGTATAACACCCAGTGTGGTGGCAGCCCACATTCCGTGGCCCATGGCCTTCTTCCATCTTTCATGCCAGCCACATCTTGGGAATCATTCCTCCTCAGTCACACTCACTCTGACTCTTCTCCTGCCTCCTTCTTCCATTTTTAAGAACTCCTCTGATTACACTGTACCCACACACAGATAAACCAGGGTAATCATCCTTTTCTGCTAATCGCCAACTTTAATTCCAGCCACACACGTCTTTCTCCTTTGCCCTGTGACACTTGCAGGTTTTGGTGATTCCGATGTGAACATCTCTGGCAGGTGCATAGGGAGTCATTATTTTGCTGATCATACCGGCCAGACTAACAAGTATCAAAATTCATATTCCTAAAGTACAGGCATCAGCAAAAGACACTAAGAGCTGTAACGAAGATGCTCCAGGCATTTCTGGATGTTTCTCGAGGACGCCTTCAGAGACTGATTATATGTGTGCTTGGCATGTAACATCCTAAAACTTACGACCACACTCCCCTGTAGTGGCCTACCAGGGGAAGAAGGGGTGGTGGAAACTTATTACCCGAAGGGCAGGTCTTAAGTGGGTGCAGTATCTTCAGAGATTTTAAAACAAGAATAAAAGTGGCCAAAAGCCAATCTGTTTTCTACGCTCAACATGAGCTGGCAATTCGAAGCCATGTCAGTGATAAAATACTCCTTTCCTCTTGGCTGAACTGCTTCTGAACCACCCCTCCCCACCTTGATGCGCTCCCATTTCCTAGCAGAACGATCGCTCTCCCGATAATAAGCCACTTCTTCTCCTGTAGTGACTCTGGCCTAAGCGCAGCACACAGACTTTCGCAACAGGATGAATGCCCCCCAAATCCCAGATGGGTCTCACTGCACAGGAAGCAACCCTCAGGTGGGTCAGCAGCCTAGAGTGAGGCTCTAACTCCGAGGACCATCGTTTGTCCCTTGTCCTCGAGTCAAAGATCTCGATAATGCTTGGATTAGAAAAAACTAGGATAACAAAGCTAACACCGTTTGCTCTTTATATTTAGATAAATAATTCAAGATAACATGTCAACAGGAAAGGCTCGTCCCCTTCCTAGGGTCCCTGGCAATATTTAACACATCCCGCGGTCTGACCCCAAAGGGTTGTGTCATAGCTATTGCAGACGGTGTCGTAGGAAGGCAGGCAAACAGCAGTCCACTAATGCGCCCACCTTGAACCCCTGGTAGGTATTCACGACAAAGAAAACGAAATAAAAATGTTAAGATCTTGATGACTTTCACAATGCAAGTAACTCATGTAATAGTCAACCTGCTCTAATTTTATTGCCGTTTGAATGCTGGTACTCCGTGTTTTATTGAAATGACAGCCATAGAGGTCCTGCTAAGCAACCAAAACACTGTGACAATTTGAACCGTCAGCATGGCTTAGTGGAAAGACCACCAGCTTAGAACAAACAGAGCGACTCCAGGGCAGCTCAGCACAGGCAGCAGAGGGGGGTCTAAGATTTCACTTTCCTGAGTATCACTGGCCCTGTGTGGTATAGACCAGGCACAGAAGGAGCCAAGGTTCTGACTGTGGAGCTCACTGGAAGTAGCCTAAATTGGACAGAGGGGCTAGGTCTGTATAGTAAAGGCTGTGCTAGGCCAACTATCAAGATTGAAATGATCACAGCACGTTCAGGTTACTGCCGACTTTATCGTGCATGGCGATCTCCAGGAGATTTAGTGAAATGCAGATTACGATTCAGTAGGTCATAGCTGGGAGACCTGAGATCTTGTATTTCTAATAAACTCCCAGGAAGAACCACACTTGGAGTAGTGAGGCTCTGCACCCCTGTAACACCAGCAGCAGCTAGGAAGCTGAATGGAAAATACGTGTTATGGGACACCCGGGTGGTTCAGGCAGTTAAGCATCTGCCTTCAGCTCAGGTCATGATCCCAGGGTCCTGGGATCGAGTCCCACATCGGGCTCCTTGCTCCGCAGGGAGCCTGCTTCTCCCTCTGCTTGCTAGTCCCCCTGCTTGTTCTCGCTCTCTGACAAATAAATAAATAAAATCTTAAAAAAAAAAAAAGAAAATAGATGTTACAATTTGTGACCTCACCATCCAATGCAAACAATCTCATTTTTCATACTAGAAAAAAAAATCAATTTCTCAGATAAATTTTGCATAACTTCTAGGCAAGACGGTGCCAGAACTAAGTGTGGTAGACAAAGGCTTTTCCTTGTAGCTTCCAGTTAAAGCATAGCTAGTTCTCCGTCCTGTAACATTCTTTGGGTTCTTAATGGAGTAACGTCTGTGGGAAGTGACCTCAGAAAAATAATTGCCAAAATGGGAGCATTCTGAGATGCTATCTCAAGAAGAATTTGCTTATAATTATAGATCCCTCCCCATAAGAAAATCAAAGAGGCTTAATTAACTTTAATTAATACAGCACTAACTTTCCTCATACATCTATGAAGGGATTTTTATATTACCACTGGAGAAACTGTAACTCTAGGACCCTAATAGCCTTGGTCATTAAATGTTCCCACAGGTGTCCATTGGTGGGAGCAGGCCAAGAAGACGATGGGTAACAAAGTGTGACTCCTAGGGACAAACGAACAAAGGCCAAGTGAGCATTCCACTGGACCGGAAGTTAACCTGAATTATACTTACAGCTTTACTCTCTTTTATTCTGTGATGGTGCACAGAGCATCCAGACTCTGTAGGCTTCAGTTTCTCCATATGTAAAAGAAGCGTGAGAGTGAGTCCTCCTTTACTTTGTAAGCTGTCACCCCGAAAGGCCACCCATGAACAACTGTACTATTTTGACCTTATTTCAGATTTGCTTTGGTTTGACCCTTAAGTGCTAGTGGAATCTAGTTTGGGACAGTGGTATGAGGACTTATTAAATCATATGAACAGAAAGATGCCTCTGGCATGGTTAGATGCCCCAATCCCTCACTGAAGGAAGGCGTTCAGAGGTAATAGAGTAACATCAATATATTCTATTACCTGTTTATAGAAAGAAATGCCTTTATCGCTATCTTTGCTGTGTTATTATAGCACAGTCTACTGCCTCAAATGCTGAATGTGTGTACGTGTGTGTGTGTGTGTGTCTGCACGCATGCCTGCACACATCCATGCACACTCATGGGAATACTGAATAAGAATTCAGAAGGATGGAAGGAGAATTTACCTTTTTATCGAGTAAACATGCTTCGGAAAAGAAACACAAATGCTATGGAATTTCAATTCTTAATTTACACGCAAAAAGTCCTACAAAAATAGAATGCCATCTATTAAGTAAGAATAGAGGATCATAATATAGAAGGGTCCCTCTGGGAATTCCACTCTCCACAGCTTCCTCTGGTGTCATGAAATCCTTAACTAAAATCAACTTCTAAGGATTTCTTGAGAAAGTATCCTTGAACACCCACCTCCTTGGTATTTTAACTTAACGCAAGTAACTCTCACTGTCCTTTTGAAAATTAAATACAATGCATATAGTTTAGGAAGAACGTTTAAATCTTTAAATTTTATTCCTATTAGAAGTTGTGTAGATGATACACTATAATGTAACAGCTCTAACCATGAATGTAAAAAACAGGTACATTTGTTTAAAAAACTGTCTTTAGCTCTTTTAGATATTTGTTCAGTCGCCAGATGTTTTTCTTCCTTTTTGCATAAAATTTAACATATATTGAGAAAATAGGGGCCATCCCAGTTTCAGTGTTATGTTGGAAGTCATGTTTATCAAAATCCTCAATATGTAATAGACTAAACAGAATGTTTATTGACACAATGTCAGTTCACAGTAAATTCATGACAAGTGACAATGCATCCGGGGTATATGTTGAGCCTTAATTTTGTTTAGCCGCAACAAAAAAAATAAAACATCAAAATACTAGGCTCTAACATTGTAACCAAATACACCTTCAGGAAAATGGAAATATTTCACTAATTCAATGAATTAGGAGCTAAAGGTCATTTTTTGTGGCACGTGTTGTAGATAGTATTACTCTGCCAGTTCTGTACCACTCCCTAAAATCACTGAAACAAAATAAAAGATAATGTGTACAGATACACACATATAAATTAGAGAGTTATTACGTATTTTTTCAAGATGCCACTGTATTCTAAACTGGACACCTTATTCGTGTAAGAAAATCACTGCTTGAATCAACACAACCAGTACAACGGAAGGTTTAAAGGACATCGCGGTACATGGCCCGAGGAGAGAGACAAGATGACTTAGGCTGTTTCTTGCATCAGTAGCCTCACTTCCCAGCCCGTCTTCTCGCAACACCCCATCCAAACGTTCAAGAGCTGGATGGGATATTGGAAGTGGCTAACAAGAGCTAGAGAGGTGTTTTCTTATCTCTGCCTGATTGATAAGACACACGCTCCTTGTGGGTTGGGAGCGTCTATCCCAAACGTCAGTCTACCCACGAACTCCTGGTTGAGATTCATGAAGATCAAACTCATTAACCTGAAGGCTGTGAGTGGCTGGTGCTTTGTTAGTTACTTGATTTCTGGTTTGCAAAAACTTTAAATCAGGAAATTTAGTGATGTTACTATGGGGGGGA
This sequence comes from Ursus maritimus, assembly GCF_017311325.1. NCBI lineage: Eukaryota > Metazoa > Chordata > Mammalia > Carnivora > Ursidae > Ursus > Ursus maritimus. The sequence continues at coordinate 13,217,366 of NW_024425341.1, read as the reverse complement.
GGCCCGAGAGACAATGTCGAGCATTTGCTTGTTGAAATTTATATGCGTTCACTGCCGCCACTATCGATTCAACTTAGCCCCTTCATCTTTCCAATCCCTGCAGCATCTTGCCTTGGGCAGAGCTGCAGGGCTTAACCAGAAAAAGAAAATAAAAAGTGGAATGAATTCTCTGGCTGTAACCAAAAAAGAAAGGGAGACAGAAGATGGAAAGAGAAAGTGACATGACCCGAGTCTGGGCAGCCCGAGAGAGCCCCGTCTGACACGTGGTAAGGTTGAACTCATGGCCTGTGGGACTCACAAACCCCTCTCATCTCAACGTGGGTTTGTAATAAAGAATTCTCCTGAAGCTAGAACGCACTTCTGTGGGGAAAGGGTGGACGATACCATCACAGCGCCTCTGTTCTGGGACCGTGATGGAAACTTAATTTACCCTGCCTTCCCTAGAACTCCTCAGGGTTCTTTTTTCCCCTACTCTTAAAATGGGAAATCTAACCATGCTATTGAAAAAAAAAAAAGACTTAATAATTATAATTCTTTCCCAAACATTTCATGGTCCTATAACCTCATTTATCCTCATAGTTTTTCACTGTGATTTTTTTCCCTTCCCATTTAGTGAGTACAGATTTTAACAGGAAAGAAAAAAACCCTGAAATTGAAAAAAAAAAAAGTTAAACAGGAATGACTTTCACTTCACCAATATTAATCTTCTTTTCTCCCAATGATTTTCTACATAAAAAATACATTTTTAAAAGATTTTAATTATTTTTTTGACAGAGAGAGAACACAAACAGGGGTCGCTGCAGAGGGAGAGGGAGAAGCAGACTCCTCGCTGAGCAAGGAGCCCGATGTGGGGCTCAGTCCCAGGACCCCTGGGATCATGACATGAGCCGAAGGCAGACGAGCTACACAGGCACCCCCGTAAAAAATATTTTTAAAGCATAGGGGAAATACATTTTTTCACAGAATATTTTTTTCACAAATGGGGCTGGATTAACAAAACATTGTTTTATTAATATTTTATATTAATTAAAATATGTAATTGTAAGAATTTTGTAGCCACCTAGAAAACTACTTTCCCCCTACCCCAAGACAACATAGGAGGGATAGAGAAATGTAGAAGGTGTGTGCGTGTGTGTGTGTGTGTGCGTGTGAGAGACAGAGGTGAGCAAGAGAGAGAGCAAGAGAGAGAGAAAAAGAAAAGAAGGAAGGACAGAGAGAGAAAAGGAGTGGGCCTCTAGATCGACCACACCAGCACTCCTGCGAGCCTGCTGAAGGCCAAGTATAAGAAGCTCATGGATCACTCTCTCTTGGCTCTAGCTCTCCCTACTACTCCTTTTTGTTTCTCCCTTTTTGACTCTCTGTGCTTACGATCAGAACCCATGTCATTATTATTTGTCAGAGACTGTGCTCACATTCACCTTCTAATAGTGACGAAAGCATCATGATACCTGACCTCATATGATCTTTGATCTTGACTTTATATAGATCAGAATTGGGCAGTATGGTTGCAAAAGTTTATTCTTAAATATTCATGCTACTTAGTGGTAAATTTAATGCACTAAGACTGATTGGAATAATTTTTTCTGGAGACACATTTTTTCCTGATAAAGTTATTTATAATATCCCAGCACATTATTCAGAATAAGTACCTTATAAACAACCAATATTCCATTGTCGGGTTTTTTTTTTCAATTATAAATAGACATATTTATTTGTTTGCTGGTAATCTTTATAACATATTTTTACTTAACAATGAAATTAGTTTTTCCATTTGTACACTCATAAGGTAGCGAAATACTCAGAAGACTCAATTATAAATCAATTGATGTGACTTCATGAGGGATTCGGTGCATATCGATGCAGAGTAAAATGTTAAGGTTAGGCTAAGAAAATACTGCTAAAAGCACATCTCAATTCAAGAACACTGTGTCCCATGTAGAAGGGAATAAATTAAATTTAGGTCCTTCCATTACTTGAGACTTGGGAAACTTTACGAGAGGCTGTTTAGGGTTTTAATTCACTTATTAAACAAGTTTTTATCAAGTATATGCAATATCTCAGACACTGTCCTGGATACCAAGAAAATAAAAGTGAACAAAACACAGATATTTACAAAGAGGAGATATAGGAAAACAAATAATAATAATTATGAATATAATAATTGAACATTGCAAAACAGAGGATGAATAAGGCACAATAGGAATAAGACAGAGCACGTGGGTCTAGTGAATTTACAGAAGTTTTTACATAGGAGATGGGTTATTTGAGCTGGGTCTCAAAGCACAAAGAACCACCACCAGGAGTTCTTAACCTGGGGTCTAGACACCCCCTCAAACACCTGTGAACAGAATATAGGGGTTCCATTAGCTGGGATGGGAAGCAAATGTTCACATATTTCTTTTCCCTGGACTCTCACTGAAAATTAGCATTTTCACTGATTTTGAATATAAGCAATAAACCACAGTAATACTAACAGCACCTGTGATTTTCCTCAGGAAGAGAAATCACAGATTTTCTGAAATTTTAATAGCCCTGCTATCATTTAATGTGCCAATAAAGAAGTTCATTTATTACTATACCACAGTTTCTGAAGTATGTAACTGTCTTTCAATTTAATTGGTTTCTTTGTAACTTGATGTATTTTACATATACATTTAAAGACACTTTCTCGCGGAAGGGTCCCTGGGCATCCCCAGTAAGCCAAAAGGACTAGAGGATACAACCAGCTGGAGAATAGGAAAGCAATCTGCGCACTAACGAAATGTATCTACAAAAGTCTGCAAAAGCACAGGGAGGGGGATGTGTAAGAGAACCCTGAATTTCTTTAGAGAGCACTGTAGAAACCCCCCAACCCCAAAACTGCAGAAGCAATGTATCAAAAAGACCTAAGAAGGAACTGGACGGTGCTTTGGCAAGGAAAACACACATTTACCAGACAAAAACCTCTTAGACAGTTCGAACAGACAGAAGAGTAGAAAAGGCTCAAATCGAAAATGTGTGCTTAGATTTAAAAAGATTGGAGGGGCGCCTGGGTGGCACAGCGGTTAAGCGTCTGCCTTCAGCTCAGGGCGTGATCCCGGCGTTATGGGATCGAGCCCCACATCGGGCTCCTCCGCTATGAGCCTGCTTCTTCCTCTCCCACTCCCCCTGCTTGTGTTCCCTCTCTCGCTGGCTGTCTCTATCTCTGTCGAATAAAATAAAATCTTTAAAAAAAAAAAATAAAAAATAAAAAATAAAAAGATTGGAAAACCATGGAATATGAAAAGCCTTAGCATGGAGGCATATTCGTGTGGCGTTGTACACATCTCTAGGCTCACAGTGGTCTTCAAATTTTCATGTGGAGTCTTTGAAAAAAATATAAAGGAGCTATTAATTATAAAGATGCTGGGCTCAAATGCAAAAAGTAGGGCATAAAATAATACGATAATACAGGGGGGTCGCTCCTAGAGAAGAGCCAAGGGATACAGGCAGTTGTGCTTGAAAGGAATGCAAATCAAGGTCTACTGTCAATGTCAGATCGGACAGTCTTGACTAATGAGCACCAAATACTTTCCGCATATGAAAGGCAGTCTATGCCGCTGGAATTTGGTAATAGAGAAACTACATGCTCTAACATAGTTGAATATTGAAAGGCCCATCCGGGACGGAAAGGCCAGTAAGGAGTATACAGAAAATGGAAGCAAGGAGCTTAAAGCTTCAAGATATTTTGCTAAGTTACTTAATAATAAACAATGTGGTATTTTAATGCACTTGTAGCACTTCCTATGTTCCCAGCACTGTCTTTTAAGTATAAGCGCTAGTGAGGGGAGTGCAGTGGGACATGCACATGGTTGGCTCAGAAGCCGAAAGAAGCTCGGTATGGGTATATTAACTTCTAGAACAGTCTCCTGCCAAAAGTTCCCAAGTGTCTCAGCTAGGTAGATAATTAATTGTGGCAGTTACTACCTGAGAAAGTTTCTCACTTTTCTCAAGTAAGAAGGCGTGTAAGACAATCTTCAATGGTGGAAACAAATGGTGGTATCTTTTGAGATCTTTACCTTCCCGAGGGGAAGGTGTTTCCTTAGGGGTAAATTGTCTCCGACTGAAATATGTTGATAAACTGTGCATGAGCTTGTCAGGGCACCAAAGGCACTTTTATTTTCCACTTTGGCATCAGAGGGAGCAGCGCAGAAAGCTCCACTGGATGTGGGCACCTCCCCCGCTTCTCTTCATAACCATGAGACCTTGGAATTGAACAGGAGACGACACCACCTTCCAGAGTGGCTCATTCCTCTAGACACCACTTGTTCCTTCTACCGTGCACTGGAAACGTCACTGAGTAATGGGTCTGAAATCATAACTTAGTTAAGAGTTGGGTCTTCAGAAGCTAAATGTATACCTCCACTTGAAATGCTAGAAGAGCATACAATTCTTCCACATGGCACTGAGAATTGAGATCTTGATTGTTTTCTAATGTCCAGCAATTTCTGTCATGTTCTGGGACAGAAATATTCTTTTCCAGGATAGAAGAAAGTTCTATCCTTGCATCCTCTTTCTCCACTTCTTAGTAAATTACCAAGTCCTATCTATCCTACATCTGAATGTATTTTAACTTAGATTTCTCTCCACTCCTATTGGTAGTGCCACTGACCCCTAGGGCTCGCCTGGGGTACTGCTGCAGCCTGCTACCTGCCTTTTCTGACTCTGACCTTGTCCACTAAAGCCTATTTGCCACATACAGGCCAGAGTGATCTTCCTTAATCACAGCCCTGCTTCAAAGCCCTCTGTGTCCCTCCGGATGAAATAAAGATTTCTGAATCTAAGACACAAGATCTTTAACACGACCTCTGATTCTCTATCTTCATTTCTCACTACCCCTTCCCTCTCAATCGAAGCAACCATCTGACCAAATTACTTCTGGCTCCACTGATGTGCAGGCTCGTGGAAATCTGAGCCTTTGACATGCTATTTCTTTTACTATAGCCTTCTCCCCCTCCCCTTTGCCTGTCCCCTTCCCCTGACAAATACTCCTCATTCTTTAGATTACAATTCCAGAGAGCCCTTCTGTAGCAATTCTGAGCAAGACACTCTTATCCCATCTGTTTGTGTGTCTGGGTCTCTGCTTGATAAGGCCTAGGAAGCCAGAGAGGGTGTCCTGTTCTCGCTGCATTTCCAGCTCCTATCACAGCACAGTAAATATTTGCTAAATGGATAGATGAATAAGATAGGCATGTAATGAGGTCTGCTCTTTAAAATAAATAATATTGATAGAGTACGAATGCTTTCCAGATAATATTTCTACATCTATGTTTCTTTTAAAATGTCAAATTAAATGTCACAATTTTGCCATTTGCATATCACTAAATATGAATTGATGCCTCTGGATTCACACAGGTAGAACATTCGACCACTGTACCTGAAGCAACACAGTCCTTTTTTTGCTGAACAATTGAATTTGTAAAAAACAACTTGCTTTATCAGGTATGTCATACCACTTTTTCTTCCCAAAATGCAAAAGAAAACCCCCAGATTTTGGATAACCTTTATCCACATAAAAATCTACTCATCCTCTCTTCCCCTCCCACCCCCAACAAGCCAGACACATAGGAAGCAAAGAAAATCTGCTGACCAGAGCAAATGATACTGGAAGACACCACGTAGGGGTAAAATGTGAGCAACGTAGATCACGAGAGGCAGGTGAACCCCCAGCCTGCTCTGGTTCCCACTGAGAGCGAAGAGGGGAGGATCTGTGGAAATAGTAAAAACCAAAATTGTCTAGAAGCCAAGGGGGATTAGTATGTATCTGTAGGCCAATCATTTTAGGGGGCTACATAACTCGAATCCTTTCCATCTTAAATGAACCCTGATTTGGCCATAATGCTATCCCAACTGAAACCCACAGACATCAACTATAAAACCAGCGGACGTTATGTGATAAAACGCACTAGGCTGATTTTGTAGGCATCAGTGTCATGTTGGAAAAAGAAGAGTGATTGGCTTTAGTCAATATGTTTTAAAGTAGTCTTGGGGTCAGTTTTGCCAGCTTCGCTAGAGCCAGGACTAATCCCAAGCGGCACTGAAGATCAAGTCAGCCTCGTGACTTTGCACCTGGGAAGCCAGAGGCACCAGCACTGACCCCGGGTCTTGGCTGCAGTGATTTCACCTGCTGAGACAAACTAGCAAGTTCTCCCCTCACCAGACAAGCCAGGGCCCCCTACAGGCTTCCCGAGAATGCAAACTCTGTTCTGTGCCATCAACATACGGCTCTCACTTCAAGTGGTGAGAACCTATATATAGACTTCTAGTCCACGTTTTGACTCGGGGTCCTCCTTTTTCTTCCCCACCTGGGCCTAAAAAGGTATTAGTGTCCTAGGTCTGCCATAACAAAGTATCACAAATTTGGTGCCTTAAAATGACAGAACTTTATTGCCTAACAGTTCTGGAGGCTACACATTTGAAATCAGGGTGTTGGCAGGGCCACGCTCTCTCAGAAGCCTCTAGAGGATGGTCTATCTCCCTTGCCTCTCCCAGCCTTTGGAAGTTCCAGGCACTCTTTGGCTTGTAGATGCATCACTCCAATCTTTGTCTCCAGTGTATTCACACTGTCTTCCCTCTCTTCATAAGGTTAGCGGTCACGGTGGATTAAGGGCCCATTCTACTTCAGGATGACCCCCATCTTAACTAATTCCCCTGCAATGACTGTATTTCCAAATAAGGTCCTATTCAATGGCACTGAGAGCTAAGACTTCAACATGTCTTTTTTGGGGGACACAAGACAACCCGTAATAGAGGGATAAAAGAAATTACTCTAGTTTGCTTCTGTGTTAGTCATAGTTTGTGTTTTTCTGTGTAATTTCCTCTTATTTAGAGGAAAAACAGCCTATTCCTAGTTCCATCTTTGGACCAGAAGATTATCCTGTAGTTAGAATTAGGTGGGGCAATCACTTACCAAGTTTCTACTGTATTCTATCCCTCCACATTGACCAAAAACAAATGACTCCAACTTCCACCACTTTCTAATCTATAGGCATTTAATTCCCACTAATCACCATCACGCAACTCATCACCAAACCATCAACTTCCAGAAACTCAGCCTCAAAATTCTTGGCCCTAGTGAATCTCTGACAGTTGTTATTAACATGAGAATTTATTTTCTTTTGGCCATTTGGGCCCTGCTCTCAAATTGCTATGTGTTCACCCTCACGAATCACAGATGCCTACATGTTTCCTCAACACAGACTTTCAAAATGTCTTCACTGATGTTCATAGGAAGTAGAATAAGAGAAACAGTTTTATGAAAATCAACTGCACCGTAAATTGGTATCTGGAGAAGACCACCCAACAACACCTATATTTGGAGAAAGCAGGATGTCTTAAAATAATTACACATCGCTTGTTCTGGTGACTTGGAGACTGAGTCTATCAAGTTTCGGGTATCAACCTGAGACGCTCCTTTTTAGGTAGATATGTGATGTATTAATCAACTCAAACATCTGATTTACGCATTTCAGGAGCCTAAAGACATCTGTAACAATGACACCAGCATTGGCCACAGGGAATCTTAAACTTGGTGGTGACAGGAACAATGGCAGGAGAGTACTAGTTATACAGATCCAGTAAAGGATACATCTGTCAGCCTTAGACGGGAGGCTTCTAACCTACCACCTGGAGATAATTCTGAAAAAGTCCCTGCCCCAATGGAGCTTATGTTCCAGAATGAGGAGACAGATAGCCAGCAAATAAATACAGACGTTTATGATATGTCAGATGGTACAAGCCAGACATAGAGGTAAGGAGGTTGGGAGGTGCCAGGAGTAGGGTGGGGCTGGGTGCTCAAGGAAAGCCTTGCTGAAAAGGTAACAGTTGAACAAAATATGACGGAAGTGAAGTGGCAAGCCAAGTGTTTTCCTTTTCCTATTCCTTGAAAAAGGACCTTTTGATTTATCATTTTTCTCTTCATGGATTTCGTATTTTAAAACATTTCATTTTCCAAGAATTTTAATTCTTGGCTAATTGCCAAAATCCATTCGCTTTGTAGAAAGTCTCTCAGGACACAGACAAAAGTTGGGTCCTTGGCTTTCATAGCAGAAAGCTAAATTCAACTAGCAACGGGACTTAGGCAACGGGACCCTCACTTCCACATTTATTTCAGCTCCAGATTTCCACAGGGATGGTATAAATTTAATCCAAAGTAAACCCTCCCGCAGAGCTTCACGGTTCCAGCCCAGTGCGAATTATAATGTTGTTGGGAACATGCACAGCAGATGTTAGAACATCAGTACCAGGGAAAAGGGGGCTCGTGTTGTTCAGTGACATATCCTGGTGCCTGACACACAGTAGGTACTCAATGAATTTTTGTTCACTTGAACTTCTTGAACTCATGCCATTTTTCTGGAGCATTCACTGATCACTGGGATTGGTTTCCCATTTAAGATCTGCTTCTTCCGGGGCGCCTGGGTGGCACAGTCGTTAAGCGTCTGCCTGCGGCTCAGGGTGTGATCCCAGCGTTCCGGGATCGAGCCCCACATCAGGCTCCTCCGCCGGGAGCCTGCTTCTTCCTCTCCCACTCCCCCTGCTTGTGTCCCCTCTCTCGCTGGCTGTCTCTATGTCAAATAAATAAATAAAATCTTTAAAAAAAAAAAGATCTGCTTCTTCCAAGATTCTTATAATTTCCACTTTTCTCTACCCTCATGATGCCAGCACATGACTGGCCATGACTGTTCTTTTAGTTGAGTTACCTCTTAGATTCCTGAACGTGTCCGAACGATGAAAAATCAGCGATGTAATAATGTGGGATGTGGGCAGAGAGGGGTACATTCTGCTCTAAATGGAATTGCTAGATAAAAAGAACTCCCAAGGTATCAAAATGCATGTTTGGGGACTTGGATATCTAGAGGGAGGGACAAGTTGCTCATAGATAATAAAGCCATTTTCCTTTTCATTCCCCTGCTGATTTTAGCTGTTTCAAAAAGAGGAACGTAGAGGCTCCAAAGATCCATGCTTATCATTGGTGGTTTGATCTTAACGGGCTGCTGGAGACACATTGTTTTGTTGTCCAATTCATTTCTCAATTTGTACCAGATGCCATCACCAGGGTGGGGTTTTATTTTCCCAGCATGTGCTTCCTACAAAGTTCTGCTGCTGATAGCTATTATTTTAAAAATTCTATTTTATAAAGCATGTACTCTCCTACTTAGCCATTTTCTACATTTTATCATACCCCAAACCTATCATTGACGGCGACAGCCACAAATCCCTGTGGTTTGCTCTCAGGAAAAGATTTTTGTGAAGAAAGGTAGATCTGGGAAGAATACCAATCAGCGCTGAAGTCTTTTGTAGAGATAATTGTTTTCACCTCCTTTTCTGAAAGAAAGAACTTTCACCCCCTCAGAAACGAAACAAAGCTACGTCACTGGAGAGGGGTTATAGATTTATCAACCATTTATGTTCAATATTTGTTCAGTGTCTGTTATATGCTAGGCATTTTTCTAGACCCTGAGGATATAGGAGTGAGTAAAACAGATGACAATTCTTTAACACATGGCATTTACATAACATAAGGTGGCATCTTAACCAAAATTTTCTACTTTTCATGGGTCATCAAGGGACTGGGTAAAGGCTGCTATTTTAATGTGCATATTTGGCCTTCCCTAGCTGGATTTTTACTTTAACTTACATTGATTTGGCTTACATCTGAGTTAATTTATTAGCTCCTCATGTATCGCCACTGATTTAAAAAATAATAATAAAAAACACTTGAAAGTTCAAATTCATTAGCTTAAAAGCTTCAGCCTTTCCTCTGAGATACAGTTTTTATCATACCATGTGGGCTGCATATAGACCTAAATGGAAAATAAAGAGGGGGAAACTTTGCCTTGCAATGAAACCAGCCATAGTTTAACGTCCATTTTGAACGGTAAAGGCATTCATCCATAAATAGTTCATGAATTGTTCTTTTGGTTATTTTGTCAATTGCAGCCTATCATTACACGAACCATTAAACTTAATGGGTCTGAAACTGGCTATGACTTTAATGCCAGTTAAGCCTCCATTACCTATAGATACAGGCAATCAACTCTGGGGATACGTTCCCACCGTTCAGAGGGAAGGATTACTCAAAGATCACACACAGGCTCCTTCTCCTCCAGCATCGAAGCTACGGCAACCCAATTAGAGCGCTGTTCCCATCAAGGGAGACCCATGGTGTCTCCTCAACCTCTGGAGACTTCATTACTCAAGGTGAAAATGGCAGAAGAATGCACTTGTCCCACATTTGCTACAAGTGGACGATTCCTGCCAACCGGACACATGGAACTTTGCTTCCTCTGATGTCACCGGATAGTATAACTCACTGCTGAAACAGTGTTGACAGTGGAAGAAGGGGAAAAAAATGAATCTGCGGAGCCAAGGATAATATTACAAAAACAGGGAATGACAATGAGGCCATTTCTGCACGTCTGCATTTCAACTGGCAAACCACGATCGGGAGATGTATAAATACCAGCGCAGCCACTGTCTAACACAGGATTCTCTTCCCAGGTGTGAGCTGAGTGTTTTGCCCACAGACCTCTGCAAATAATTACTGGTTCAAAAAAAAAAAAAAAAGATTGCTGTCCTCCCCTCCTCCCCCCTTCCTTAGGCAGTACAAGAGTATAGCAAATAAAATGAATAAAATCAGCCTTTTAAGCAACTGCCCAGCATAAGTCATTACTTGGCAAGGGGCTATAACTTTTTTTCTATAATGGTTCTTCACAGCAGGACATCCACTTCCAAGTAGATGTCTTGATGAATATGGCATCAAAACCCATGCCTAAGGAAAAGCTGAGTGGGAATAAAATTATTCCACTTCAGAATGAAATAAGTAAGTCAATATGAGCATTTGTGATCTTATACACAAGCAATGAGTGGAGTGAACACATTTGCCATGTTTGAAAACCTGTCTGCTTGCAGACGCTTTAAGGGTAATGTACGAAACTTCAATTTCTTGATATCTTTCACAGCACCTATCACCATAGGCACTCATTCCATCATTCAGGAAATAGTTTGGCTTATGTACTATAACTATACTTATGCTAAGGGCTGAGATATAAAGGTTCACGTATCTGATAGGGGCGCCCTTATAGAGCTTACATTGTAGCTGTGAAGAGAAACAATGATCAAGTTATCACATAAATACATAATTACACATAATACTTCTGTGATCTCTTCCTTGATTGTTAAAGTGAAATGAATGACTCCTCCCTCCGCCCTCCAGTCGTACCTTTCTCATTTCTCCATTCAGCAGTTACTACTGCCTGTCTTATGAGAATGCAATCTGCTCCAGGGTAAGGATCGCATCTGCGTTTGTGTTCGCACAGTGGGAAAAAATGTAGAAATAAAGCTGACCATTTACTAGCTTTCCTGTTAGGTCAGATTCATTTCATTTTATTTCTCAGGGCCTCTATTTAGACACTGGGGCTAACAATTTACCACCAGCAGCTTTGGGACATTGTAACTCTAAGGACGAAATGGTGATCCCCAATATAAAGGCAACAGGATTTAAAAAAAAACAACAAAAAACCCTGAGAAGCTGAATAATCAGCCCCAAGGCATTAACCGTTTGTATGGGAAAAAGAACAATTTTATGGGACTTAAGGACCCAATGCTGTATCAGTTGATAGCCATATTCAGTCTTTGGTAAAACGAGAAAATAAAGGCAGAACGATGGGTTTTTCATTGGCTAAATTTATTCAACTTACGTTGAGAACATCGTTCCTAAAATATCCTTTTTATGAAATAATGGTGACAATGGAATAGTTTTTAAAAAGCGTTTTGCCTGTTAAAACTTAAATAACAGGCAATCTCTATGAGTCTCTTCATTTTTCTTCGGGAGATTTTACTGTCCCATAAAATATAACTATCTGAGAAACACTGGCCTAGAGTGTCTGCTTTCACTGGCTGGAACAGCGAGCAGCAAAAGTCAACCCAGATATTCAAGCTCATGTCAGGAAGCAGCTTATGGGCTGATGTGCCGCGTGAAGACAGCAAGGTCCAAGGAGCTTCAGAAGATCATTTTCTTGGCAGGAAGCCCTCCAAATTCAAAGATAGATACTGAAGACAGATATATTCGGCCTTTCCCTTGGTTGAGATTTTTTTCACACAGAGACAATGAAATTAGCATTTTCTGTGGTGTTTACGGCTGATGACATGATTACAGGTCGGATTAAAAGAGTGGAGAAAAAAGGGACACAGGATAGGGAAACGAGAAAGAAGACACGAAGGCAATGGAGCATGTAGAATGAAGAATGATTAAAAGGTTGAGGGGGAAGTAAAGTGAGAAGATAAAAATAAGAAGGAAAAGAAGACAGGAATTTGGTGTGAGTACACACACACACACGCACACAAACACACACACACACCCACAATCGCCACTGCCAGTTAGAGGAGCCCGTAGTACGAGAACTCTATGATGCCCCCGATTTATTTCTCTTTACTTCAGTTGCTGAAGGACAGAAAACCAAGCCTGCAATTTAACCAACTTCTTTTCATAAAAGGATGCAGTTCAGCTGTGTCAATCAGACAACAGCCAAACAGACTCAAGGGCCAAGAAACCTAAAATAAATTGTATTCTTGGCATAGTAGTGTCTTCACCTTTGCTAACTATGTCTGTTTTGTTTCAGGGCCAAGGAAATTAGTAAGGAGGGAGGGGACGCACACTTCAGATACCAACGAAGGACAGTGACTCCATTCTTGCAGACAAAAGAGTAAGATCACATATCTGGAACTCTCCTTCCTGAACTGCTGGTGGGGGGTGGGGGCTGGTGAACAAAGCAAAAGAAAACTAAGCCCAAACCATGTTTGCTGTTAAGCCTGTCCCCCAACTTCTTTCACCTCCTGTCAAGGATCAAAGGTGTTATTAATATAATAGATGCTTATATGTTGTGGGTTTTTTTTTTTTTTCAGTAGATTTTATATCCACAGAAAACTTCCCTACTACTTAGAAACAAAAGTTTGCCCATAATTTGATGCGCACTTCATCAAAGGCTGTATTGTAGTCCTGTGGGTTCCCACTGTCTTTCACCAAACAGTGTACCCCTGAGAGCTGGAAGCTCATCTCTTTCTCCCACATACCCCAAGATGGTCTGAGGGAGGGTGCATGCTGTGCTCAGTGACTGAGGACAAGTTCCTGTCACTGAGGTCCACAAGCTGGAAAGCCAGAGCTGAGGACCATTCTGCTGGAAGAGTCCTCTTACTGTCTCACTTTCTTCATAGCTGAACCACCTATTGAATAAATATGGCGGATCCATTGGTCCCTCCAAGTCTCTCCCCATTCGCTTATCTTTTAGGGGAGAAGTAGATCTCCTTTTGTTCATAGGATAAGCATTGCCTTGAATTTTCCAGTGTGAGTTATGCCACATTTGGAAGTTGGTAGAAGGGTCAAGAGCCACCTTGGAGCAGGGATCATGTTTACCTGCCCTGTGATGTGGTTGGGTCATATTGCGTTCCTTCTCACCCCACCCTGGCGGTGAAGTTTAATGTTCATGTAATAAAGATTTTACCCAGCAGGTGGGAGTAATTACACACAGCTCGTATTTCTAGGCAGCAACTTTCTTTCAAACTTCTAATCCAAAAGAGCATAGTAGTAGATCCCACGGTGTTTTCAAACCCTGAATTTGCCAAGCCACTCTCAATTCACAAAGCACATGTGGTTAACCATAACTCAAGAGTCTTGAGTTGGCATTATAACTCAAATTTTGATGAGAGCAAATGGCAAATATTTCCCACAGAACCGAGGGCTTTCATTACAGTATCTGCTATACTCTCAGTTTTATTTTTTATTTTTTAATTTTCTAAATTTCATTTACCTGGGCTAATTTTGTTCTTAGAAAATATTTTTTCACACTTTACTTTTAGTCTAAAAATACAATGCCATGAGTTGCTATATCATCCTTGTGTATTTTAGCTGAATTTACATCCCTGCTTATGAAATAATAATACAATTGAATCCAAGGTGAAACATTTACGGACAATCTCAAAAATCGTGATGACCTATCTGTTTTTTTTTTGTTGTTGTTCCAAATATATTGGCAATTTTCAGTTATAGATTAGGTTGCCAGTATTCCATGATGATGGATAAACTATTTCCTGAGGTCCAGTATTTCTTTCACATCAGTTTCGAGACGTGTGAATGTAGTTTATAAAGGCAAACCTTGAAATCAGTAGCTTAAGCAATACAATTTGGGTTTTGCTTCACTATGCTAAGAGAGAAGTGCATGCATATGTATTTTACTTTAATCAATTCATCTTATGTAATGTAATGAACAGAATTATTTTCATCTTTACTGGCACAGTTTCTGAACCAATGCTATCACAGAGACTGACTCGATGAGTAACAAATTCATTTTCTCTTCCTGAGCCCCGAGCCAAGCTACATTTTCCAGCCTCCTAAGCCGTGGGTGTGGACCACGTGACTAATTCTGACCAATGGGATGTGAGCAGAAGGTGTGTGTCACTTTCAAACCAAGGCAGTTAAGAATGTGTGCACGTGGGTGTGTATGTGCACACGTGTCTTCTTTCACACTCTCATTCTGCCCACGGAATCCTCGTTTCATAGTGTTAGAGCGACCTTGAAGCAGTATGTCAAGACAGAGGAGCTGTCTTCTTCCATTACAACTTAGGAGGAGAACAGACCCCTGAGTCACCTCTTAGAGGAGCAAAGCAACCCAGAGCCAACTGTGTTAGGATTTGAATCAACTAGATACCAGTTTTTGGTGGATTAAAACACCAAGATTTATTTCACTTAGCATTATCTCCTCCAGGCACTCCAGTCAAGCAGAGAAAGACAATTATCATATGGTTTGACTCATCTATGGAACATAAGAACTAGGAAGATCGGTAGAAGAAGAAAGGGAAGAAGGAAGGGGGGTAAACAGAAGGGGGAATGAACCATGAGAGACTATGGACTCTGGGAAACAAACTGAGGGCTTCAGAGGGGAGGGGGGTGGGGGAATGGGATAGACCGGTGATGGGTAGTAAGGAGGGCACGTATTGCATGGTGCACTGGGTGTTATACGCAACTAATGAATCATCGAGCCTTACATCGGAAACCGGGGATGTACTGTATGGTGACTAACATAATATAATAAAAAAATATTATTATTAAAAAAACCACACCAAGATTTGGGGGGCATTTTTTTTAAGCAACAGTTAGCATGCCCTAAATTATAAAAATAATACAGTGTTCTTGTTTTTATCAAGTGTGCATGCAGCAGTATACCAACAAATGCCTATATGTAGATAAATGTGTCTATGTTGCATATTATTTTTTATATAAGCAACACATTATTTTTCATTTGAGGAGGCTCTAATATTATATATCTCCCACACTTAATTTTATAATTTCAGGTCCGTGAGTGGCTCTTTCATTATATATAGAGGCTCCTGGCCCATTTAAGCCGGCTTGTATTACAGCCCTTAATTGATTCAGTGAGCCTCTGCCAAAGACTTTCCAATTTCTCATTGTTTTTTCATTTAGAATTTGTAATCCTAATTCATCTAATGATTTACCAATTTGAAATCATGTCAACTGTTTGGTTAGAAATATAATAATGGTTTTAACCCTTTCTAAGGAAACAATGATTAACAAGGGAATAAGGAGTGGAGGTAGATTAGAACTCAGAACTCTAGAAATTCTAGTCCAGTGAACTTTGCCATGAGGCAAAGTATTTACATTTACTCTCTTGAGTCTTAATTCATGATCAGAAACTAAAGACCTGGAATGCTAACTTCCCCTCTCAATGATGCTTAAAGATATCAGTGTGGTCTCATCAGGGAAACAAAGTGTGGATTTCATTATCTTTGGCTATATTTCAGGCTTTAATACTAGCAGCCATAACTGTCTCCCTCTGTAGAGTGGGCATCATCTAAAATTATCAATTTTCAAGGTGCGTCAGGAACATCCTTAAGACACAAGGAATTGATATCCTGAAATACAGCTATTCAAGTCCACAAATAGAGTAGAATTTTTCTTCAGCCTTTTAAAAAAGATTTTACTTATTTATTTGAGAGAGAGAATGGGAGACAGAGCATGAGTGGGGGGAGGGGCAGAGGGAGAAGCAGACTCCCCACTGAGCAGAGAGCCTGCCACAGAGGGGCTCAGTCCCAGGACACTGGGATCCTGGCCTGAGCTGAAGGCAGACGCAGAGCCAACTAATGCAGACGCTTATCCTACTGAGCCACCCAGGCACCCCTTCTTAAGACTTTTCCACAGGATGTTAGTAATTACCACACAGAGAACAGATGAGACCCCATCTACTGTAATAGTGTTTGTAAATGGAGATGTTCTCTAATATCTGTAAAATGTCTTATTTTAATACATTTTAATAATATGGGCATAAGAAATTTATTTAAACCAAAAGCTGACAAGATTGCAATCCCTTGCTCATAAAAGAAATCTCCACAGTACTTTGGCATTAGCGCCAAACCAGACATAGGGCCTCATTGCCTCCAGATACTTGGTTGAGTGTATATACATATATAGATGTCCTGAATGTGAAATTGTTACCTTATTTCACTTTATGGTCAAGGGCACAGGAATCAGGTTGAGTTCAAATCTCAGCCCCACAATTAACTAATGGTGTGACCTTGAACATGTTTCTTAACATCATTGACTCTCAGTTTTCTCCTCTGAAGAATGAAGGTAAAGATAATGATTTATCTCGTGAATATTTGTGAGAATAAATGTGAACTAACTCTGGGGAAACACTTAGCACCGTTCCTGGACACACCGCAAGTGCTCACCAAATAGGAGCTATTTTTATTATCCTCGATCTGCATATATGAATTGGTCCCCTTTATTCTTATCCCTTGAAATGAACCCAACAATCCCACAGTTATTATCCCACTCTTTCCCCACACTTGGCTCCCACAAGATGTCTCACAGGGGAGGAAATACATTCTCTTCATATGCCAGATTCATACACTTATTTATTTGCCCCAAGATACTTCTTTGGACATTTAATAAGTCAGTAGAGAAAATGAATTCTATTATTGTGCTAGCTTGACTCAGAATATCTAATGTGTTAGCCAAAATCATGGCTCTCCTATTACCACATTCCATTCCAACACATCATGAAAAAGTTGATCTCCAAAATATATATTATTTGAATCATAATTGTAATATAGGGTGATTCATTCCATTATGATTACTAGGACTAGTATAATAAGATTACTCAGATTAATTTACCTCCTAACCAATGTAATAACGTAAGCCTTTTTGGCAAAGGACATTATTCAATGTGTTCAATTATTGTAATTATTACACATACTCTGTATTTTTCATCAGGTAGCTGTTTCTTTAAACAAGATTGGGAATAATCTTATAAGAATTCTATTCCCATTTTATATGGAACACCTTAATTTTTGTTAACCAGTCAATGTACTTTTGAAGTTAAAGATGGTAATTCTAACAAGTCTGGCTAAGCTACTGGTTTTGCTACTACTGATGACAACGCTGATAGAGACGTGGTTAGTGTTTTTACTGCTTAGTCAGCTCTAAAGTTGGTCCCGAGGAAGGCTTCTGGGTGTATTGGGTATTCTTTTCCTGACAGCAGGGGTGACTGATGGCTAATGAAGTGGCAGTGGTTCTCTCTGGACATGGCCAGGTAGTACTGATCCCTGCCAAACTTTTGCGGGAGGAGTGGGGAGAAGGGTATCTAGGGTACTAGTCTCTGATGGATTTGACCATCAGGATGGGTGTGGCAGAACAGCTTTTATCTGGGTTCAAACCCCAGTACTCTAATTGTGTTCTCCTCTCCACCCTCACCCTTAGCTCCCAACCCTTCCAGCAGGGCAGGTGTCTCACACGTGCTCTTTCCCTAAGTCTGTTATCTCAGGAATAACTGGAATGTTTGCATGTGTTCACCTAGGGAGAGGAGCAGAGGTGCAGAGCTCATCTCTGATTGGCTTATTTTCTTTGAAGATCCATTCAGTATAGGGTGCATGTGTGTGTGTGGGGGGGTGTTCTATTTTTCTATCGTCCCAATTTATTCTATTTCACATAGGGAAACAAGTGTAATTTTGCTGGATAGCTTGTGATAACCAGTTTGAAGTGACCCTTGCTTTGAGAGAAAGCACATGTATTATCTGAACTGAACAAATAAAAAGATGACAAAAATAGAACTATGATTTGAGAAAATTCCCATGGACAGGCTGACAGTTCCTTTACCGTTTTTACCCCCATTCTCTCATGCTTGGCAGTAAATACATGACACCTCCATGATGGATACATAAAAAGAGTTTAAGTATATCGTGGGCATCAGAGCATCGGAAAGTTATTATCACTCTTAGGTCTGAAGGAGCAACCCACTGAGAACTGTAGCTATAAGAAGGGAGTAGCCAACAGGAGCTGTGGCCTTCAGAAGAGAAATTAGCTACTGCCAACCATGTCCAGGCAAGAGGGGTTCATGGGGAAGTGAATGGCTACAACCGTATCCTTCCATCCTACAAACTCCTGCTAGTGCCTCTCTTTGGCAAACCCAACTTGAAGACAGACAGCATGGGAGTCCTGTTGATGGGATCCATAGATTCTAACAACCCAGGACAAAGAGTTTGGTGGAGCCCCATGGAAAGTATGAGAAAGAACAAGTAGAGAATGATCAGCACATAAACAGATTTTTAAAAAAGATTGTATTTATTTATTTGAGAGACAGAGATAGTAAGAGAGAGCAGGAGCAAGGAGGAGAGGGAGAGGCAGGCAGGGAGCCCAATTCAGGACTCAATCCCAGGACTCCGGGATCATGACCTGAGCCGAAGGCAACTGCCCAACTGACTGAGCCACCCAGGTGCCCCCATAAACAGATTTTTAAGAAACCAGCCATATACACTTCTGAGTTCTAACTATAATTATCTTTCAAAGCACAGTTCAAGTCTTGGGAGCATTTCCTGGTGACTCTAGTTTTTACTGATTTCTCTCTTATTTGAATTTATAGCACTTATAGTTTGTCTTGGCATTTCCCTTTATACATATAAGGAAAGGAAGTTATAATTTGAAATTTAAGGTATTTCTTTTTGCATCATATTGGGGCTTGGTTGGAGGCTATATTGATCAATAGTTATTTTGTATTTAACAGGATTGTTCCTTAAAAACATTCTCTCTATATTTTAGTACTTTTTAAAAAATTCTCTGAACTTCCTATCCCAGTGCTCATCGACTTTAGTCTTTTAACCCAAATTATTAATTGCCATTTATGGGTCCAACCCTGAATGTAAGGGGATGAAGATCTAGCCTCTGAACTTCTTTCTTTTCATGCATTAATTTACTCTTTCATTCAACATTTTCATGTGCATTCTACCACATGCCAAATACTGTCTTAGGTCCTGGGTTTACAATGGTGACAGAAAATAGACATCGTGTCATAGAGCTTACAATCTAATGAGGGAGAAGCTATCCAAAACTTATTTAGCAAATGTAAAATTATGACCATGTCAAGCACAATAAACACAAGGATACAGGGTGCCATGAGAACATATAATAGAGAGAATTGATTTAGGGACATCAGAGAAGGCTTCTCTGAGGACATGGTCATTAATGTGAACCCAAAAGAATAAGAGCTAACTAGGTGACTGCTAGACAGAGCAGTCTAACCCCAGGGAATAGCAAGGCCTGTGTCTTCAAAGATAGGGTAGCAATAAGTTACGGGTGACCAGGAGACTGGGGGCAGAGGCAAGGGCTGGGAACTGCCCACAGAGTAGGTCTTGATAAGGATCCTGACCTTTATAATAAGAGCAATGTGGTGGTGGGGGTGTGTGCCTGAGTGGCTCAGTTAGTTAAGTGTCTGCCTTCAGCTCAGCTCATGATCCCAGGGTCCTGGGGTTGAGCCCTGCATCGGGTTCCTTGCTCGATGGGGAGGCTGTTTTTCCTCCTCCCTCTGCTGTTCCCCCTGCTTGTGCTGTCCTGTGCTCTCTCTCTCTGTCAAATAAATAAATAAAATCTTTTTAAAAATCTTAAAAAAAAAAAAAAAGAGCAATGGGAAAGCCATAGGGGGGATAGGCCATGTTTAGGTTAGGGGTGCCATGGTCAGATTTGCAATTTGAAAAAATCATTTTGACTTCTGTGTGGAATAGAAAGCTCAGATGAAGGGAAATAGTAGCTTGGACTAGGATATAATGGGAGAGAGAAAGAGAACTGATGTTCAGTGACATGGGGACATAAAATCAATAAGAACTTGGCGAATCATTGGATATGGAAGTAAGAAATTTAAAACCAGTGACGAAGTTTCTTTTTTCTTTTTTTTTTTTTAAAGATTTTATTTATTTATTTATTTGACAGAGATAGAGACAGAGAGCAAGAGAGGGAACACAAGCAGGGGGAGTGAGAGAGGAAGAAGCAGGCTCATAGCAGTGGGAGAGGAAGAAGCAGGCTCAGAGCGGAAGAGCCTGATGTGGGGCTCGATCCCACAACGCCGGGATCACGCCCTGAGCCGAAGGCAGACGCTTAACCGCTGTGCCACCCAGGCGCCCCAAGTGATGAAGTTTCTATCTCACATTGGTAAAATGAGTGAGGAGCTGGTTCATCATTGAGATAGGAAATACTAGAATAGCATCATATGAGATGGGATGGGGAGAACACAGTGATACACAATGTTCCATACTAAAGTAATAGAAAAGTTAAAACAGTTAAAAGTTAAAAGAAGATACGATGGAAACAAGGAGAAGTGAAAATCATGGTCAATACAATATTTTCTAATGTAATCAGAGCCAGAGACATTGCCTGATGGTACGACCACTGCCTTATTCCAGCTTTAGAAACTAATTAAATGTCTATAGATATAAAAGACTTACTGTGATTTCTAAAGATAGTCCATTTAGTGCAAGATCATTTAGTATCTATGTGCTAGAAAAATATGGGAATGTGTTCTCCATTTGCACTTGGAAAAACCGAATGTTATGGCAGTTAATAAGTTGGCCAAGGTTATATACTCTGAGTCAGCAGAAATATGAAGGAAAAAAAATCAAGACTCAAAGAGTTGAAAGTAAATTTAGAGGTCATTTGACCTAGGCCCTATGTGAATTAAGAGTAAAATTTTTGTCAAGGTCTGACAGGTAGTTAGTAAGAGAGATGTAACTAGAACCTAGGTGTCTGGACTCTCAGTCCTCTATTGCTTTTTTCCACTCCAGCACATGGACTGAGTTTCAAGCTAATGCTCCATTGCTCAACAATTTGGCCTCTCCCAGTAGCCAAGAGAACCCTTTCTAAAAGCAGTGGACAGCAAAAAGTATTATGGAGGAATTGAGGCCCAACTACATTGGGTGAAAATGTAAGCTGATGTGAACTTTGGCAAGTCTATGAGCAGCACATCTGAGAACAATTACAATTCCCTGCGATCTCAATGTCTTCATCTATAAAATGTGATAGTTGTGAATAATTATGTTCTTGCTCTATGAAATTATGGTTCTATGTATGATTCCCCCAACATCTAAATATCCTGGCTGGACTTGGGAAAATAACCCTACCTTTCATTGTTTGGAATACGTTTCCTGATGAAAGGGGATATGTGCTGGTTTTTATCATTGAACATATTTTCATGTTTAAACTCCAGAGAAAGTGAGAAGAAAGCATAAAACAGGAAGCATCTGTATTTTTAACTGGCAGAGAAAGTGGAATTTGATGTGACTTCAACATTTTTTACTGCCTTATATTAACAGATGGCTAGAATTCAAAAAGTACTTTACATAAGAAAATGGGTAGAAACTGGTAAGAATACCTTGCTGAGGAAGGAAACAAGAAGGAAGGAAGGAAGGGAGGGAGGAAGGAAGGAGGGGAGGGAAAAGAAGAAAAGCAGGAAGATACAAAAACCATCAGGTATTTCTAAGGTACCACTGGAGGAAAAGGGAGAGGGGGAGGGAGGGATGAGAGAGAGAGAGGAGGAAGGAAGGGAAGGGAAGATCAAGGGGAGGCAGAAAGGGGGGAGAGAGAAGGATTGTAAAGTTGCATTGTCCTTCCTCAGTATCTAGGCTAGCTGATGCACTTGGAAGTCTTGATTCTTCTACCGTTTGTTGAGTGGGCTGTCTAAATGAGGCAGACTTCCACTCGCCTCATCAGAAAGGTGAAGCAGCCAAGAGAGAATGAGAACCAAATTTCGGATGAACCAAACTTCACCAAAGAACATACTTGCTGTTTGCCCAAAAGCATAAAGCATACCCTCCAAGGGACTTGGTCCCAACCCCTGGACTGAAGCAGGTAGCCATTTCCAGCAGCTTGCCTTGGAAGGAAGCTCAGCAGCCAGGGTGGTTACCTAATCCTTAGACCTGAACTGTTAGGAAGTCCTTCCATCCTACTTTTCAGGTCTTCTAGTTCCTGTGCTTCGTAGATTTCCTTTGATATCCGACCAAGAATACTACCATCACCTTCTTCCTTCGACTCGGAAGTCTCCAACCTTAAGGCTTTCTGAGATGTCAGACGTGCATGAGAACTCAGATCCAAGTAAGATTCTTTTATAGCTTTTTCACTGGAATGCTTGACTTATAAAACAAGTTTTATGTAAGATTTTGCTCCTAACAAGAGCATTTCAAGGAGTTTCTGGTTGGCATATGCCTAACACTTTTTATTGCACACCTTCAAGTATGAGTAGTAACGTCAGCTGGTAGACCAAGGAGACATGAATTTGCTCGCCTCTCATTTTCTTCCTCCATAGCACAACGTGGTATTCACCTCTTTTCTTTCTTTCTTCTCTTTCTGTGCTTGGCCTTCCTTCTCCTCCTAAAAGAGTCAGTCTAGGGCAGATCAGGAAAGGGTGGCTGTTGGTAGTGAGGGAAGACGTGAGACATAGAGAATGTGTACATCCTGGCATTCCTTCCTCTGCTTGTGGAGCAGGCTGTGAGTTTGGCCCTGCACTGTCCCCTCCCTCCCCATCTCCTGCCACCCCCTCCTTCCAGACCTCACACAACACTTCCACCTACACCTCTGACCACTTGGAGGAAGTCCCCAAAATGCCAATCTCACTTGAGTCTTACTTCAAATCTTTGTGTATGCAGTGCTAGCATTTCTCCGCACTTCGCCCCTTTCACCACAGGATCTCAGAGCAAGTACCAGAGACTGCTTCACACTTCACTGGCTTCTCATTGCTGCTGATGGATTCATTCCTTTATTCTAAATAGTAGACATCCTAGTGGACAGTGAAGGGGAACCCTGGTTTAAAAGCAACCAGTTGAGACATTTGATTAGAAAGCAAGGCTGGTCCTTGTTGGGACTAACATTAAAAAAAAAAACAAAACAACAACAACAAAAAAACCACTTCTGCCACACTGTAGATTTCACTGAATTTTTAGAATTGGGGGAAACACCTGGCTTTCACTCTTATTCACAAGGCAGATGAAGAATCCCCCCATTTTTAAATTTTTTTTAAAAAATTTATTTATTTCACAGAGAGAGACAGTGAGAGAGGGAACACAAGCAAGGGGAGTCTGAGAGGGAGAAGCAGGCCCCCCGCCGAACAGGGAGCCCGATGGAGGGCTCAATCCCAGGATCCTGGGATCATGACCTGAGCCAAAGGCAGACACTTAACGGCTGAGCCACCCAGGCGCCCCAAGAATCCCTTTTCTTATTAAGCACCTGAAATCAAAATACAGTACACCTTCTCCCAAAAAATTACTTCTATATGTGGTGTTTATTCTTCTCTACCTTCGGGCTTTTTAACTTGGATATATTTGAGTGGGTTTCCCTACTGCCTTCAGATTACACAACAATTTTTGTGTGCATGTGTATATATCATAGCAGGTGAATTTACTTAGATGGGGGTTCACGGCTTTTTATCTGATTAAAAAAATGTTTGATCTCAAAGTAGATAAGCAAACCTGCCTTACAGATTAATTAGTTCAACGTGCTTTTTGCAGGCTGACCTTAACCCATTCAACACTCCCTCTTTGGGACAATTGCTTCTGGATCCCCAACAGCTCACTTAAAATCAACTTGTGAAACAGTATCTTCTCATAAATTGAAGACTGACTGGATTACTGGAAAAACTCCTGTATAATAGATGTGTGGACTACATGCAGCAAAGGAGTTTACTATTTAAAGAAATCTGATGGGAAATTATCCCATAATCATTGGTCATCCCCTACCTTATCTGAGTTATGAGTATGAATTAAATGTCCTTAGAGCAGAGTACTTACAAATGACTAAAACTAGGGTTTTGAGTCTTTTTCCAAACAAGTTTCTTTTATCCATTATCTTTAAAAATAAAAGTTAAACTGGGAATATGTGACAAAGCAATCAGGGTTTCTTCAAATAGAAGGGCCGCAAGTGTTCCCTCCTGCTTGTTAATCTCTATCGCCAACCCCCAAAGTGAAGAGCTCTTTCCCTATAAAGACCGCGACTATGAGAAAATAGCATTTCCTTTTTAGTTATTCAGCAACTGTTCTCACTGACGGAATATCAGAATATTACACGAACAATTAAGATTGCTATACTGCAAAAAGTCATTTGAATATACCTGTGGAGTTCTCTGGATATCAAATACATAGCTACATTACAAATAATTGGAGTCTTATTTTTAGATTTTGCTTCATCTTGTGTTGCTCACTGATAAGGCATTTATAAATTGGGTGAGAAATGTTCACTTCTCCCCCCTCTTCCCTCCTCCAGCGAAATGCTCCCACTTTCCTCATTGGAATATTGCAGAGGGCTTGATGCATAGAGAAGGGTTTTGCCAATGATCTCTGAAATCCTTTCTGACAGTGAAACTCTATGAACATCACCCAAAGGCACTGGGCCTCACAGGTGAAATATTAATGTCTGGGGCCTGAGGAAAAAGCTTGGCTTCAGATCTGCCCCTGTTCTTCTAGCTCATACTGGCTGTCGCCACGTCCTCTTGCCCAGGTTTCTGATTCCAGCTGCTTCATCTGGCTCTCTCCCTGCCCTTCTTGCCCACATCCTCAGCATGGAGGTTTCTTTGCTTTGATTTCTTTCTTTTTTTAAAAAAATATTTTATTTATTTATTTGACACAGAGAGACAGCCAGCGAGAGAAGGAACACAAGCAGGGGGAGTGGGAGAGGGAGAAGCAGGCTTCCCGCTGAGCAGGGAGCCCGATGCGGGGCTCGATCCCAGAACGCCGGGATCACGCCCTGAGCCGAAGGCAGACGCTGAACGACTGAGCCCCCCAGGTGCCCCCAGCATAGATGTTTCTGATCCTCGCTGCTCTCATTTTCCCTTGAAACCGTGCTTCCTAGGATCTAACTGACTGGAGGTTCTGGTGCCTTCCATGGGGCTGCTGTCGATGCAGCCCTAATCTATGCCTGACCCTACCTTACCTCAACCCCAGACGTGCTTTCCTGATTAAGACCTTCTTCTGGCTTGCAGAATCATGTGTCAACAGTCCTTCTATCTGGGAGGTCATTTTGTTTTACTCCTTGTTATTTCTTTTGATTTTTTTTCCTTTTCTTTCAAACGATAGTCTGATTCTTAGCTTCTCTGTTCAGGCCTTTTGCTTTCTCTTGGCCTTTCTCTCAGACATTTGTAACAACTTCCAGCCCGGTAGCCTCCAAACATGGCAAGAAATAACAGTAGCCTTATCTCTAATTCCTAGAAATTTCTGTGGGTATGAACATGCCATTTTTTCCCTTGGTACCTGGGTCCTGTGAAGCGCCTGTTAGGTATAACTTTTTTCTTTATCAGCTGTCTTCCCTCTAGTCTATAACGGATTCCATTTCATAGAGATACCCCTTAGTGAGGACATCTTTTCCCAAAAAATCTGCAACTTATTTCATCTTTTTCTGGCCATCATTCCAGTTCACAGTTGAAAAGATAACAAAGATAACACCACACAGCCCGTCGTCTTTGTTGATGCAAATGCTTACAGTCGGTTGACTAATATTAGAGCCTCCAGGAGATTAAAAATTTATAACCTGGTTTATGACCACCAGGAAACAGGATAATTTGCAACAGGATAATTTAGAGAATAAACAGGGGATAATTTGCAATAAATACAGGAAGAAGGATGCTACTTTATTCAAACTTTTCACCTTTTTTTTTTTTTTTTGTAAATATGGGCTGAAATTGAAGGTCTAGTCCCCTTAGAGCTTCAAAGGCACGAAGGTGCTAAGGAGCCCATAGACCAACCTTCCTTTTCCTTTGCCACACTCACTCCCAGCAGAAGTTTTCAAGTTAAAATGTGTTTTCTCCACTGGTTTGTGGCGTTTATTGCTCTAGAAGGCTTTCAACCTTTTGTTCTTTGTGTCCACAAAAATGAATAAAAATGCAGTTTGTAATTGCTGTGTAGTCCGTGTTGCTTTACATTATTGTCATTAATTTGATTGTCTTTTGAGACTTCTGGCCGACATATACGAATGCCTTCTTATAAGCAAATGGATATGGTAATAATGCATCTTAATAAATTCAATCAATACATATTTAAGAATGGTTTTTTAAAAATTCCAGAGCTTGCTGGTACTGCCAAGAAAATCAGTTTTAGTGGATCGAAGAATTTTAAAGCTGAACTCTGTATTGACCAGTCCTTTCCCTTAGTATTCCGTTTGCATTTTATGTTTCCAAAGAGCTTATAACCATCCATCAGGTTTTTTAATGTCAAACTGGTGGGCAAAATATATGGCCGAACACCATTTTCCAAATTGGGACACTATAATCTAGGAAAGGTGAGTTTCTTCTCCAAAGCTAGCACAACCTACTGAAGGAAACAGTTTTATTTTATTTTATTTTATTTTATTTTATTTTATTTTATTTTATTTTATTTTATTTTACGACTGAAATAATTATATAAAGTCGCTGCCCCACAGAGGCCACTTTATCTTATTCTTCCGTTTTCCCTAAAATCAACAACTATGTCTCCTGTACTATCCTTTATGAGGATAAAAAAGAATCTTCTTCCCTCAAGGACTTTAAACCTATTTTTAAAGAAAACACATACACCCATAATAAAATATGTAACCTCCAAGGGAATTTGTATTAAATGACCTGTCCAGCACTTTGGACGTTGATAACAGAAGGGCATGCTTTAGGCTGAAGTGACTGGGGAGGTTGCTCACTGAAGCTGATGAATTTCCTGAGGGAGGGAGCGCTGTTCCAGGCCAGGAGACACCCCGGAGCAAGGGCTTGCCACTCCAGAGTGAGCGTGCTTCACTGAGAAGACAAAGAGACCAAGCAGGGTGGAAAAACAAAATTCAAGTAGAGGAAATTCTGCATTTGTTATAACTTTGGAAATTAAGCATAAAATAGGTGGCAGTGTTTTGAGAAAAGCACAATCTGGGCTTCTTAAAGGCTGAGCTGAATCTTCGCCTCTGTAATTCCCTGCACAGGTTTATACACTTTTTTATTTTTATTTTTTGAATAATTTTTATTTTGTTATGTTAGTCATCATACACAAAGATAAACTCCAAATGGATGAAAGACCTCGATGTGAGACAGGAATCCATCAAAATCAGAGGAGAACATAGGCTGCAACCTCTTTGACATCGGCCACAGCAACTTTTTTCATGACACATCTCCAAAGGCAAGAGAAACAAAAGAAAAAATGAACTTGTGGGACTTCATCAAGATAAAAAGCTTCTGCACAGCCAAGGAAACAGTCAAAAACACTAAGAGGCAGCCCACGGAATGGGAGAAGATACTTGCAAATGACACTACAGACAAAAGACTAGTATCCAAGATCTACAAAGAACTTCTCAAACTCAATACACGAGAAATAAATAATCAAATCAAAAAATGGGCAGAAGATATACAACACTTTAAAAAGTAATCGAAAAGGTAGAGTGACCCAAATCCTCTTCTTAAGAAGTAGGAAAATTTTTAGTATTCCCATTTTGAGGAGGAGAAAACTGAGGCTCCTGAGGATAACTTGCCCAAGTCCACACAAATAATAAACTCTGGGACCAGCTTCAAACCCCCAAATATTTATTTTCTCAAAGTCTTTCCCCGCAATGATTTGACTACAGTACATAACTGCTGGGCGATAGCTGCCCGACTGTAGAAGAGAGGTGGTCTAGACCGTGATCTTGGGAGCCTTTGTGGGTTTCCAACTCTACGACTTAACTGTTACTAGACAAGTCACTTAATAAATCCACATCTGAGTTTCCTTATCTAGTTGAAAGCAATTGAAACTAAGAACACTCAGCTCCAGGAGTGCTGTGAAGGGTCAATGAAATGGTATCACCATGGAGCCAAGAGGATAAAATGTTCCCCAAATTTTAGTTCTTCTTTTCTTCCTCGTTATCCATCTCCAATATTTACAAGAATCATCTATTATGCTACTTCCAACAGTGGTCACATGGCTTGTCCTTACATCCAAAATGATTCAACAGTGCCTGAAAGTCTTTCTAAATTAACTGAAGGAGTTACTAAGGCAATCTGTATGAAATCCTCTTTAGGGACTCCGTAGCAGTGGGGAGATTGGAGCTAAACTCTACATCTGCCACTTCTTCAATGTGTTATGATCACAGCATACTGGTTAGTGCTTAGACCCTGGGGTCTGACTGATTTAAACCCTCATTCTATTCTCCTAGTTGTCTCTGCCAGGATAAATTACTTAATCTGGCTCTGCCTCAGTTTCCTCATCTCCAAAATGTTATTAATAGTAAATAGGAATAGTGAAATATTAGCATCATAGGCCTGTTGTGAGTTTTAAATGAGTTAACGTACCTACGTAGCTCTCTCTCAGTTGGGTATCTTACTCTCGATTTTGGCTCAGGTCATGATCTCAGGGTGGTAAGATTGAGCCCCATGTCAGGCTCTGCACTGGCCATGGAGCCTGCTTAAGATTCTTTCTGTCCTCCCTCTGCCCCTTCTCCCCACCTCTCTCCTTCTCAATATATAAATAAATTAATTAATTAATGCAACCAAGGCACTAGGCACATGTATTCAAGAAATTTGAGCAGCTACTATTATTTATTATTATTATTATTATTACTACTACTATTTTGGCTCATAATAACCAAAATAAAAACTTTGTCTTTCATATTTATAAAAGACTATCACATGCACTAGTTCATTTGAACATCATGTTTACCCAGAGAGAATGGCAGGTTAATGGTTATTACCCCTATTTCATAATAGATTTTTTGGGGGGAGGGTAGTACATTATATATTATTATAATTTTTTAAACAATATGGAAAAATTCAAATAAAAAATAAAAATAATGCTGAATCCCACCATCTACAGTAAATCACCGTTGGCCCTTTGAACACGCCTCCATGCATGTAGTTTCTTCACAGTATGTATAGGCAGATGTATTAATGTGACAGATGGGGTCATATTCAGTGTTCATTTCACAAGCACCAATTGGACACCAAGCTTAGATTTGGGAATACTGGTGGGGTTGGAGGGAAGTGGATGATTTGAAAGACATTTAGAGATAAAAGGCTTCAGGATGGATTAGATATGAGAGATGAGAAAGATTAGGGGACAGAGAAAATCTACAGGTTTTGTGTATATAATAGGATTGGCGGGTAGGACATTTCTTTGAGAAGGAGCACTCAACCCTGTGATATTTTTTACTTGTTAATATGCTATGATAATTGTCCATGCCAATCATTATACCCATACATTCTCATTTTTAATGACCACATAGTATATCACTGTAGGTATCATTTTTATATGTAATTTAGTTAACTATTCTTATATTGATAAACATTTAGGTTGTTTCCAATTTTTTTTCACAATTTTCAATAAGGTTACAGTGAATAATTTTATAAAGACATTTGGCAACACTTAGTCAATTACCTTCTTAGGATAAATTTCAGGAAGGGGAAATTGCATGCCCAGTGGATATCACACCACACATTTTGGCATATACTGCCAAGTTACCCTCTATCAAAGCTGCACCAGTGGAAGTTACAGCAACACAGCAGGAGGGTGCCCATCTATCAATCTACGGATACCAAGGTATCCACGATCTTTTTTTTTTTTTTTAAAGATTTTATTTATTTATTCAACAGAGATAGAGACAGCCAGCGAGAGAGGGAACACAAGCAGGGGGAGTGGGAGAGGAAGAAGCAGGCTTATAGCGGAGGAGCCTGATGTGGGGCTCGATCCCATAACGCCGGGATCACGCCCTGAGCCAAAGGCAGACGCTTAACCGCTGTGCCACCCAGGCGCCCCGATATCCATGATCTTTTAAAAATTTTCTTTTAATATTTCCATTTAAAAGTAGAACAGGTGACAGAACTTCAGAGAGGCCAAATAACTTGTGTGATATCACACAGCTAGAGTAGTGAAGGTAGAGTAGTGAAAATTCCATTTTCCAGTCAGCCCAAAGGTTGTTTTGCCTCATTTATAATTTTTAAACATTATCTCTCAAAAAGGTGAAAAAAAGTAAAACAAAAGTCTAAACTCTTCACGGCACATCCTAGGTCTTGGCCTTACTCTTGAGGACTAAAAAGAAGTAACTCAGGTGTGCTGAGTTCTTCAACAGAGTGAAATGATGTTTAAGGGACAACTCTGAAAGTTTTCCTGATCAAAAATTTCTCTTCTGGGTCTTTGCACTAAAAACTATCAGGAAATTTATATTTTATACATCTAAAACATTATACATCTAAAATTCTCTTTAAAATACAAGTCATTCCTTGTTATGATGGCAAACATATCAGAATCACTGGCAGTGTGGATTTAACAAATTGATCACCTTCAGAGCCCCCCAAAAATGAAGCTGACCGTCCATGTTAGTTTTGAGGTGGAAAAAATCAACCACAGAAAGGTGAGGTGGAAGAATACTTCTAAGGGAAACTCCACTTATTTCATAATAGAGCACACAGTCTGTCAAGTACTCTAGAATGTTCAATACAATTTAGTCACTTCCTCAAATGAGATTCAAATTCTGCACAAAAGATCTGGAAAAATGTCAGTCACCAGTGCCCCAATTTTATGAATTTCGTGACACACCCTCCAACACAGTCCCTTGCCCCCATATACACAAATACTTCTCACTGAAGAGAATAATGCATTCAGGGCCACTTCTGTAAGAATTACAACATGCATGTTCTAAAGGAGACAGCAGCGGCTGGTGTTGACTGGGCTCTGGGTCTCATGAGACCACACGTTTCCTTTCTTTGGGAACCAACAAATCTGTCCAGCCCACCCACTATGTTCCAGCCAAAATTCCTGCCAGAAAAAGGAGGAAGAGGTCTAAAAGTAAAGTATAGAGGGAGAGAAGGAAATTACTGTTTACCTTTCTATATACACCACACATCTTACTAGGCGTATAATTCTCTTACAAAATTCTCATGATAATTTCTCAGTCTCCTACCCACCCCCCTTTCTTTGCCACATATTTTTTTTACAGTGTTTTTCTTTTCTCAGTGAGTTTTTTAGAGAAATTGAAAGTTATTCGACACAGCTTAAAAGCTTACTTCAACTAGCTTGATGGAAGAAGCATCAAATGACGTGGTTTTCCAGAAAACAAACAGATGGTAAGATTAATGACAAGAAAAATTTCTGTAAAAAAAAAAAAAAAAAACGTTTCCACCAAATCATGAAGTTTAAGCATGAATCTCACCAGTCCTTTATTATGGTGCCAAACAATTACGATTCAAGGACTGATTAATTTCCTGATGAATTAAAGGTTTCAAAATTATTGTGGCAATCATCTTGAAAGAAAATCTTTCTAACATATATATGTCTGTATTACTGACAGTCTGATAAACCTTGAGTTTATCATTGTGAATATTATTTTTAATGCAGATAAGGAGGATCCAGGAGACCAGACCTGATTCCATGATATACTTTGAAATCTAAGATTACGATTAAACCTCATTTGAGTTTTGTCAAAGGCTTTTCCCTAAGGGAAGTGAAAGCATCAAAGCTAGTCAATAGGGAGTTATGCTTCCTTTCTGAACTGAGTGCTGTACTTGGGGAACAAAAACTTAGATTCAAGGTTAATTGGAATTGTGTTAATATGTATTTATGGGAAACATAATTCTTATATCTTTATATGAATGCCTGATTTTGAAGAAAAAAATGTTTTCAGCAGCAAAGGTTATTCATCCTATTGAGGCAGAGTAGAAGTAGAAGTAAATACTTAGTAGGTTCTCATTCAAGTATCCTAGAAAACAAGAAAGCAATTTGTTCCCCTTTGGTTTTTTTTAAAATCCTTTTTCTGGAAAGTCTCTACTTGTATCTTTCTGGGCCAGTCATTAGATATAACAAAAAGCAGGGTAGAAGGAAAGATTGAGGCTTTGATTGAATTTGGTTATGTCTAAACCTTGGATTTTTCCACCTGGTTGGCTAAGCCAAGTGTCTCCATGAAGAGGCTAAAAATCCCGAGTCAGACAGGCGATTGGCAGCCTTACTCTGCTACCACTGACACGCCAACAGAGGAGAGAAATGGAAGATGGAATAATGGAAATCAGTGTAAACGAGGGTAGTACTTTTCACTCAAACTTCAAATTCTGTTTCAAAAACTAACACATACGAGCATCAAAACCTAATAATAAACTTAGAAAGTAGAACTGAGGAAAGAGAATAGGCAGCATGGAATACAGTGGTCATCTAAGAATCTGCCATAATTATTACATTATTTTCAGCTGTGATCATAAACCTATATAAAGTGCAATGCCCTTATTTTAGTGGGCATCTTGCTGGGTTGATCCCAGGTTGGCATTTTTAGCCAGTCCCTGCTGTATCAGATGTGGTACAGAACATTCTGGACAAAGTCTTGGCCCCCCAGTGTGAGCCCTAAGAAGAATGTCCTAGGTTCCAGGACCATCTGTGCTCTGGGAACTCAAGTGCTTTCAAGAACATTCTATTAGAGATGTAATTACTACTATTTTAATAGAAAAAAAAATGAAAAGGGAGAAAATATAGGAAGAGACCTATAGTAACTTGACTTTTTGTCTCCCAGCATATGATAAAATCTCATACCAGAGCTAAGCAATTTCAACCTAGCTGAAAGTCAAGTATCTTTTACACCTTACTATAATTCAATTAAAAAAATATTCATTGGATATTCAGAAGCCACTATTTAGGACACACAAATATAAGCAAACACAGATGCTCATGGAATGATAATGTCACA
Organism: Ursus maritimus; assembly: GCF_017311325.1. Lineage (NCBI taxonomy): Eukaryota > Metazoa > Chordata > Mammalia > Carnivora > Ursidae > Ursus > Ursus maritimus. The sequence continues at coordinate 13,184,389 of NW_024425341.1, read as the reverse complement.
TGTGCATGCGTGCATGAATGTGTGTGTTTCAATGGGTATGATCTGTTGACTTGGGAAAAGAGAAGGCAACTGCAGTGTGTATTGGAATGTTGTGGAGTATAAATTTTAGGCAGTGACCAGGGTCAGGTAATCACTCTAACTGTTCCTCACATTTCATCACATTGTCCGTGTTGACCCAGAGGAGTCCCTTGAGAAACATTATTGTCCAGTATTTGATGTAGAACCCAGCTCTTGCCACTGTAATTCATTTCAACTCAATGAGGTGCTGAGAGCCTGGTATGTGTTAGGCACAGTGGAAATACAGGGGAATAGCAGTAAATCAGGCAAATATGGCCCCTGCCTCCATGGAGCTTATAATCTGGGGAAGAACAGGCATTTCTTGTATGTTTCCATTATTCTAGCTGTTAATACAAACTATATAAGTACAGAATAATCCAGCACTGAGAGAGTTTTAGTCCTAATTGACTCTGATTTATTCATATGCCATATGTTATACGATTAGTATAAAAAATCCAGGAACATTAGAACAGAGGTAACTCCTTTTGAAAACAAAGAAATATTTCCTCCTAAAAAAGCCATAGTAGCTTGGACTCTAGACTTGGACCATCTGCTCTGTGGTCTGCCTATTCAGAGCCAGTAGTAGGCAAGTCACATGACATCCGTTGTCCCAAATCTGGCTGAGGCTGCAACTTACAGGCCAGTAGACCAGTTGACTCAGCTACTGACCAACATCTGAGAGTCCACACTTCATGCATGATAGTAAGGTACCTCTGTTTGGGGCCTTAATGATATGACAAAGGAAATAACATGGCTTTGGTTTGTTTCATATATTCCATACTAAATTCTTAAGATATATATAGAATTTTGTTTTAAGCCTAAAATAGATGTAAATATATGTTTGGAAACCTGATCCATATTCTAACACATGCCTGATATAATTCTGTATTGTGCATATGTGTTAGCTCTATTTTAAAAACATTTATTTCTTTCTCAGAGGCCAAATTCTCATATTATCTCATTGGTCTAATGAATAATTTATAAGTTCAAGCAAAAAAAAAAAAAACCCACAGAAAATAAAACAAAACAAAAAAAACCAACCAGGATTTTCTTTTGCTCTGTGCTACAATACCGTGTGCAGGGGAGAAAATGCTAAGTGGTTCTCAACAGCATTTAATCCTCTGGCCTCTTCCAATTTGCTAAGCAGATTTTCTCCAGACCAGTAGCTAGCATTCCTCAGCCAGGAAAGAGAAATTCTCTCTACTAAACATGTGTTTAGAAATCTGATGCTTGTAGATTTGGCCTATTTGTGGTCTCTGAAGGTCAATGACACATGAGAGAAGGAATGATCATGCCTAATATTGATTTTCAAGAGCCAAGTGCTCTGAAGGGCTCTTTAGAGAGATTATACAGCCTAGGAAGTCTAAGAATTAACACAGCAAAGCTATCAACCCTTATACCACAAGTATAGCCAATTTACCCTATCTCCCCAGACTGGAAATAATAAACAACCACGATAATACACACACATTCAAGATCCGTTCATCATGTTCAGGCAATGGTCATTAGGACTTCAACATGATAAGATGATCTGGTCAAACAGACCTATGTGATATTCATCCCCTTTCAGTTCAAAGAATGCCTGAGGTCAGGCAACATGAGGCTTCTGAGGAATTAGGCATAGGAAAACTATAAGTTTCTTTACATTAAACTTTGTTTTCATGCAGTGCAAACAGGCACCTAATAGCTGGTTTGATCCCCTGCCCAGGAAACTGATGCAAGAGGACAACCACTTTCAGGGATGACAACAGGGTCCAGAGACTTCAAGCAGAGCCAAAGATTACTAGAAAAACTCCAGCAGTGGGAACATCCCTCAACAGATTTTTTTCAACACTGAGAAAATTATCCATCTTTTATTTTCAAATTGGAAAAAGAAAGAGTTCTGTTAGCTGGAGTTATAAAAACCTCTTGTTTGTTATGAAGCACTTCTTGAGCTGGGCAAGATTTTGGCCCAAGTCTTCATGGAACAAATGAAATGTTTATGCTGATCTTTAGCCAGAAGGCACAGTTGTCAATATTCAGTGATTAGTGGAAAAGTTATGAATAGTTTGGTTATGTAGGTTTACATTCATATAGACATTATATATATGCTAAATTTAAGCAACTATCTCATATCTGACATTTTTTATCTGTAGACATAAACTGGATAAAGATTCTATCAAAAGGGACCAGTATAAAAAGTTTCCCTGGCCACAGTTTCACTTCAGTAATAAAAGAAAGAGGAGAAATATGGTTTATGTCTCTTGAAGGTATTAGTTTTTAATGAAAAATATAGGCTAGCTTATTGTTAACATTTCTAGAGTTGATGTTAAAAATGCCAAGGAGTTACAGGAAAGTCTACATTGAGTCTGAATCCCTCTGTCATATACAATGTCTACTTTATCTCCCCTTGGTATCTTGTCGCTGTCCTGGTATCACATTCTTAGACCATGTCCTAGGTCCGCTGACCCTCCTGAGTCACCATTGTACTTATTTACCAATCAGTCCACCACTACATATTTTTAATCCCTCTGTAAAGTTCCTTAAGGATTACATGAGAGCAAAATATGTTTCCTGTTCTGAAAAAGTTTAAGATATTAATTAGATGTGCTCAGCTAGTACCAAGGACCAGAATAAAATAATTGACAGAGAAAGAGAGAGAGATAGAAGATGCATAACCCCAAAGGCTCATAGGGACAGAAGTACAAACTGACTTCAGAAAAAGGAGATGTGGGGCTGACCAGAAGAAGTCAATGGAGGTGGAGGTAATGGGGGTGCCAGTGGTGCTTGAAAGATCGAGCTTGAAACTCGATCATCTAGAAAGGAGTAGGGAGAGCATTTCAGGATCTGAGAAAAACAAGAGCAATGAAGAGAAACTGGGGATGCCAGGAAGGATATCTTCCTGCCAGAAAGAGAGGATTTATACTATAGAGCAGGAAAGATAAACTTAGGTGGGAAGGATTCAGATGGTCATAGGGTGATCAATAATCAATAATCATAGTATCACTGGGTGTTGGCTGAGTCTTTGTATGAAGGAAAACAAATGATACACCACTGCCTGACAACATCACAGACATTAAATAGACATCTCAGTACGGATGACAGAAAGCCATCTACATGGATTGCCCTGACCTTCACGGTTGTTGATACAAATTCCGAAATTGCAGTGTTCAAGTAATTCCTTTGTAATGCAAGGGAATATTTCCTGACAGGAATAGGCATGGGCCCTGGATCCCTGAGGCACTTATCAGCTGAGTCAGTGTGCCCAGCAGGTAGAGAAACATTACTATTCTACCTCATTAAGGGCCATGAAACAGCTACTGCATCCTAGACGCCATGATGCAATGCATCCTGGCTACAAACAAATACAAATACCTGTGACAGGAGAAATTAGAACCCTCTCTTAGAAAATACTTATTATCCCCAGAGCAAGCTACGGGACTCTTGTTGCCAAGACTTCATCATGCATTATCCATATGGCATAAATATGCATTCTCATCTTGCTCTTTGCAACTCTTACCTTTTTAAAGCTAAGTGTATACATTTGTGTCCTTCCAAAAAAAAAAAAAAAAACCCGATGTGAATATTAACATGCTTACTATGACTGGCCCCTACATTTTATAAAAAGCATACCTCATATTTTTCTATAATCTGTATACATGTGACAGTGATGTTTCTTTTTAACATTTATTACTTTGTCAGAGGCCAAAGGCTCATAATATCTCACTTCGTTTCATGATAATTTATGATTTGTCAAGTAAAACATGAGTTCTTTTCCATTTTTGTTTCATGACTGTGCAAAGAGAAGAAATTACTTGGTGCTTCTCTCTTCCACTCCATTCTCTGTCACCTACCAGTTCATGAAACAGATTTCTGCCCCAGGCTCTCTCAGTCTGACAGCTAAAACCCTGGGGAGTAGGAGTGGAAGGGTAGGGGTCAGTAAGACTCTACTCAGAGACATTTATACTTGACCTTGAATGATGAGTACAATTTCATCAGGTGGAAATGGGCATAGCAGAGGAAACATTTTATCCCAAGACACAGAAGTATGAGAGAGGGCTATGTTGCAGAAAACTCAACTCTTTGGGTATGCCTAGAGACTGAATGAGTAGGGAAATGGGGAAAGATGTGGTCAGAATGGTTGCCTGAGATCAAAATATGAAGTATTCTTTTATAGTATGCTGAAGGCACAATGTTTAGTTTCGTTTTAGTTTAGTTTTGCTCTTTTGAAAACGTGCCTGACTGAAGTTTAAGGAAGGAAATAAGATAAAGGAAAATGGGTTCAACCATCTTATATTAAAAATTGTTGTGAGTCTCCCACCAGGCATGACCTTGGAGCTTGCTGGTGCTCTGAGCCAAAAGAATCATGGGTACCAGCAGGCCATGGCTACTGATTCAGGCCTGGAGAAGGGTGAAAGCTGTGTTGTGATTGACATGAAACCCTAAAACTTGCATTTTATGAGGAAAATGCTTTGCTTGTATTCCCCTGCCTTAGCGACTCCATGCTGAGCTTTCGATGTTTGTCTTTTTTGGGTCTTGGGCTTAAATGAGGACCCCCATAGAGAATGCGACACATTCTGTCCTCAGAGCAACAATTATATATTCTATTTATTCCATTGGTACATTGCCCCTGAAGCTTAAATCCACTGACTATTGTCATAACTGATGCTAGCGGCTGCTGTCAGGCTCTGCCAAGTCAGGCGTGGTTGCTGAATATGAAGAAGAGACAAGCGAGGGCTGGGAGGAAAGACTTTAAAGGAGGTTTCTGCTCCTTCTCTCTCTTCAGAAAGGACACTGGACATTCTTCCACAATATGAAAAGCCTCTACTGTCTACTTCCAGATCCTTCAACATTGAAAGAAACTGAGCAAACACAGGATACATTTTAGGTGTCCAACAAACCTAAGGGAACTTCAATATTAATATAAAGCTGCTTCTGGCAAAGGAACTACATACAAAATACACACTTAGGAATGAGTGAGAGGATTCTGACTAGAATTGAATACTTACTAGCCTTCAGCAGCACAGAGTCTTTCAGAAGGCAAGGAAAGCAAATTTCTGGTGCCCAAATGGAGACAGCCAACCAGAGTTTGGGAGATGAAGATGCCTGTGTACACCAGGGGCTACCGTGGTAAGAGAAAGTGCAGCAGAAGAAGTAAAACCTAGAACCAGACACTGGATTTGTGCATGGCTCTCCCTCCGTACAACTCTCTGTAGATGAAACAGATTGCCAAGTATTTCGAATCCTCAGTCTATTACATATGCATGCAAGTGTGCAAACATGCAGAGACAATATCATTTCCACTAAATTGCTTTACAGACAAATACCTCCTTAACTGCTCTATGGGGATAATATCCTTGTATTATAAAGAGAGAAACTAGCAACCAAGTGGTAAGGAGCTTCTCTCAATTCAATTAAAAGTTTATGATATAACCTCAGGGTCGTTTGATTGAGCCCTGTGTCAGGCTTTACAGGGAGTCCGCTTGAGTTTCTCCCCCTCTGCCCCTATCCCCACTCGTGCTTGCTCTCACTCTCTCAAATAAATAAATCTTTAAAAAATTATGATAAAAAATTAAAAACTTTTTAAAAATTATGAAAAAAATCGTGTAAAAATATGTTAAAAAACATGTTTATTGATGTTCAACCTCATAAACCAGAGATACATTACGCGTCTCTGTAATATGTAATTACCTCTTTATATGATCTGAAAATGTATGATATTCTATTAATTATTATTATTAATTAGGTGTAGCTCATGGTCTGTGGTTTAGTCAAGTACTATTAATAGTAGGGTTTCACATAAGGCCTGATTCATTAATATGAATTATGTCATCTAAGCATAAGAATATAAAAATTGGTTGTGACAAATGATTGAGTAAAGTATTTACCATTTTGGTGCCTCTTTGAAATATCTAAATGTTCTGGCACACTCATCAGCACTTTACAGGGCAATGTTTAAATATGGGTCCTCCTGGTTCTGCATACTCCAGTAGTGAGACTCTATTCAGAAGGAGCTATGTGATCATACAGTAAGCCATTCATATTAAACTCTAACACATAAACCCATCTACCTGCATCCACATCAAAACCTCTGAATGTTACTGGAGAAAAACATGTTACCATAACCACTAATCTCAAGTAGACAATCAGAACTGTTTGCCACCTTGAAGAACCATGAAGAACCTGGAAAGTTACCCTCCTCTACATGCAAAGTTAATCTATCACTATTTCATTGATGCTGGCAGGAGACATGAGACATTGGGGTCAGAGACCAGGGACTATATATTAAGACAATAGCAACAGTCGGAGTGTCAGCATTTGTGTGGGTTCTTTGAATTCCAGTTCTCACCAAGCAATGTAAAAAGAGCCAGGTGACATCTTCACACACAAGTGGATCACATTACAGAAGAGAAACCACGTGCTTAGGGAACCTGAATATCTTATAATGGGCAGTCAGCATCAGACGTTTGCCCCAGAGGGAGACATTCTTCTTAGTGCACTGAACAGTAAACAGACAGACCTGCCCCTTGCTTTGGAGAGAGATACTATCAATTCCCCAGGGTTTTCTAACTGTTCTCCTAACTGGCTTCTATCCTTTTCATATGTGATCCATTTCTACATAGCAGTTATATAATATTCTAAAACTTTAAATGAAGTCACAGTACTCCCCAACAGAATCCCTTCCAATGAGTTCTTGCATTTACAATTAAATGCAAACTCCTTAGCCAAGCTATAAAGCCCCATGATCTGGCCCTGCCTCCCTCTCCAAACTTATTTTGTACCAGCTTGCTCCTCACCTTTTATCCTCCAACCTGTGGTCTATTCAAGAAACAGAAAGAAAGTCATGCCATCCTCAGAGTTATCATGTTAGATGGCTGTCATCCCTGAAATTCAACCCCTCCTCCCACTGATCTTTGCATGTGTAGTTCTTCCTTGTCATTCAGATCTCACTTTAAATTCATTTCATTCTCAAATGGCCAATCTAATATTGTCATCTAGTTATTCTCAAGTCACATCATCCTATTTTAACTGTGTACGTAACATTTCTTTTATGTATGAGTTTAATGTCATGAAAGTAAGCTCCTTGGTAATGAGGACCTATTGTAGATATCTTGCTTAATCTGGTATCACCACTATTTAAATGGTATTGGAACAACAAGTATTTCTTGAGTAAATGGATAGATGGATGGATGCATGGATGTATAAATAAATAACATGTGTAGGAATTGGCAGGGGTGGGAGTTCCTTGGAGAACAACACAGGTAATTAAAGCAATAAGACCCTCTCATTATCTTTTGGCACAGTTTGACTGGTCCACATACCTAGAAGGTATTCAGACATCTGGAGGCCTTTATTTTGAAGATGAACTAATTCTATATATGTATGTTTTATATATATATATGTTTATTCTATATATGTATGTATATATATATAACACATGTTATATATATATATATAACACGTATATATATGTTACAGAAAAAAAATGTATAGACCTGACTTTGCTATCTTATCTTTTAAATTCATTAGTTCATGTATTTACTTTTAAAACTGTTTTGAGTATGCCTTATGTGTAGTCACCAGATAGAAACAGATTTTGACAGTAAAAAGGACAGAAAAGGAATTCTTCTCTTCCTAGAACTTATAAGTAACAAGAAATAATATGCAGAACCAACTACCTATAGCTGGGCACACCTCCTTGGCAGAGTATAAGATTCTTTTATCTTGTTTTTTAATTTTTAAGTTGACAAAGCTACACTCATTAGCTAATATATGTTTCACAAATATGTATGTATATCCCCACAGAGAGATATATAGATGTATATGTATGTATATGTATATATAGACATGTATGTATATGTATATAGACATATACATCGGTAAAATAATCCCTTGCAAAATTCTGTTTTGGACCCATAAAAAATTAAAAACCTTTCTTTTAACCCAATTTTGAATAGTCTATGAGCATATCTAAGAAATTACCACTATTTAATTTGAAAACTTCCAGCCTGCCATTGTACTGCCGTGAGAAAAACTTTTAATCGACTGCTGCCTCAATTTTTTAATCAGGAAAACATATTAGCAAAACAAACATCTCATTTTCAAACCAACAGGAGATGATATAATAAATGTAAAATCCTGGGTCTTTTCACAAATCTAGTTTTATACAGAACAATAGTGATGAGGTAAGTCCCAGAATAAAAAATATCTCCTAAATTATGTCATGAATATTTATTATTATCTCTTTAGGAAAGAAGGAAAATATTTCTTGGAAGAAACAACACTGGGGTATTAAAACCAATAGCTATTTGAATTATATATTCTCAACTCATATGTGGATATCAGTTAAACCACATGGGTTCCCATCACTGCTATCTTCCTTATGACATCTTATATGGCCCTAATGAAATTTAATGGGAAAAAATAACCATGAAGTTGGTCATGGTGGGAATATTCATAGCTCAGAATTTAGCAAGCTCTAGAAATCAAGGTTTTCCCCCCTACTCAATCTTTTTTGTCTCCCGGCTCCCACTGAAGAGCTGGATGTTACATCAGTACACCACTGATTCTAATCCACAGATGTGCGTACAAATCCTTTCTCCTACCGTTATAATAACATGCGCACCCATCACTGGGAGCCCTTGGGTAATGACATTGGAATGAAGTTTCTGACAGGTCTGAATAGCTGTTCTGAGATGGAATCACACACCATTAATGAAACTTCCTAGCTTGTAGAACAGTTTCTTCATAGGGAGAGAAGGAAGTAAAGGAAGGCAAGGAAGGCAAGGAGGGGAAGGAAGGGATGGATGGAAGGGAAGGGAAGGGAAGGGAAGGGAAGGGAAGGGAAGGAGGGAGGGGGGGAGGAAGGGAGGGAGGGAGGGAGGGAGGAAGGAAGGAAGGAAGGAAGGAAGGAAGGAAGGAAGAAAGGAAGGAAGGGGAGAGGGAGAGGGAGGAAGGGGAGAGGGAGAGGGAGGCAGGGGAGGAAGGAAGGGAAGAGAAGGGAAGGGAAGAAAAACAGAAGGGAGGGAGGGAGGGTGGTAGGGAGAAAAATCCACTTCTTCCCTAAAATTGTCTTTCTATTTCTCACTTATATAACCCTAGAATCTGACAGTATTATAAGCCTGTAAAACTCCCTTAGCTGTAAAGATGGTTGATTAAACTGCATTCCTGTTAATTAAAATAAAAGATAGTTTTAAGTGAAAATAGAAAACAAATTCTCTATTTGAAAGAGCACTGGTGCATAGATTTGAATATTACGCTCTATAAAGACAGCCCATTGTGCTAATAGCAAAGCAGTAAACACTACATTATCTCTGATGTGTCCTTCCATCCATTCACACACAAACACAATAATTTATCACAAAGACCCACTTCCACACACCCCTTAGCCAGAGAATAGGGACAGGACTTACTGGCTAGGAAACAAAAAGTAAATCTAAATATTTATTATCTTAAAATTACAGTGCCTCTTAAAATTATGGGCCTAGAGTGGATCTGTCACTTTGTGCTTCTTGTCTTTTGCCAGGGCCAGAGAACATTCTAGTCTCTGCTGTGTTTCATTTGCATTTACATAAAGGTGTAACTCCCACATGCCAATCTCACACCTTTTTAGTAATTAGCATGGAATGCAGAAAAGAACCCAGCCTTAGGAACCAGGCAGTTGGTGTTAAAATCCTGTCTATTTCAATAGCTGCGTGACATTGGAAAGTCAGGCACTCAATCTGAAATGTTTTCTTGCCTGGCAGTTGGGAATCTTCATATCGACTTCACAAGCTTATCTTAGAAACAGCACATGTGAAAGAGACAGGACATGGTATGTAAAGTAGAAGTCCTCCACCAGCATCCTTAACTTGTCTTTTTTCTGATTTTTATCTCTTCTCAACAACGGGAGAACAATCTCTGACTCGCTAGGACAAGAAAATAATGGCTGCAGGCCAGTTAGCAAAAACATCCAGATAATTATCCCAAAAGGGTATTTTAATTTGAATCTTATTTATTATTTAAGGTGGACTTGATTATTCTTAAAAAAACAAACAAACAAAACTGTGTCTTTTACATCTCCCTCTCAGTGGCTTTTAGGAGTTGCTTGGGTTTCTTTGTTTCCAGCCTGGGGGAAAAAATCCAGAAGATCTTTTAATAAAATGGTTGCAAGAAAAAGTTTAGAGTTCACAGTTCCTGATTACGGACAACCTCAGTAATAACGCACAAGGGAGGAAATAATTATCATTGTATAGTATTCCTATCACACAGGTTGTTTATTATGTGTTTTATCAACATTTAAATTCAATCCTCCAATAGCTGTGGGAATTAGACAACAATAGTAATAATAATAGAGGCATTAATACAAATGACATACCCCTTTTATTTACTTGCATGCCCTTATCTTGGAGATTTTAAATGCTTTTCACATATGAGTGTACCTAGCCTGAGAAGAAATGAAAAAGTAATTAGCCACAGGCTCGTGCAAACATCAACATGGAAGCTGATGGAATCACAGAGACAGGTTTGGTAAAAGAGGAGACTTTTCTGAAGCTCATTTCTTTTCATCACCCTTGGGTAGTCACTGGGCATTAGACTTTATGGATACTTAACATCTACACAAAAATGCAACTTGCTTCCCTGCAACACTTTACAGTCTACTGAAGGGTTTATAGTCTACTGAAGTTGTTTAACTAAGGACTTTTATTTTTTCCTCATTAATAAACCCTTTTGAAAATGAGAGCATTAGCACATTTTCATAAGCATGCTTGATTTTTTAAGATATTAATATTTGATTATGGGGAACCATGCCCAGCAAATACACTTGTGGGTCCCAATAGTTCATCAAGGCAGGAATTTTTGATAATAAAAATCTGGAAATTTAATAATTTAATAATTTGATAACAAATCTGGAAATTTAAAGTATGGTGAGTACCTGGAATAAGATTCAGTTCATTAATTTCTAACGATCTTCCTTTTTGTTATATATGGTTTTAGCAGCTCTGCCTTTTGCCATATGGTGGTGTGCCTTGCACACACATACACACCCAACAAAGTCAGAATTAGAGTCTCCAATTTAGACGTTTAACTTAGGAATGCAATCCATTCCTAAAGCCGAAAGAATATTCAGCCACACACATTTAGGGAAAGGTGCGGAGGAATAAGGCTGGTATCTGGCTAAATTAAGCTGAAACTCTAAGAGAACCTAAAAGGAATGGAATTTGAAAAAGTGCCTTGGTCAGTTACTTACCAATAATCCCCTTTGTCTGAAATAGGCATTCACATCCTCTAAAACTTCTCTTTCACCAAAGTTAGTTTACATTATGGATTCTTACTCATAGCCATCTGAAACGTTATTCACTCTTGTTTCTTAGAGGGATTGCTGAAGCAGTTCTAAGTTTGAAACGAGGCCAGTGTGGACTATTCGGGTGGCAGCTGGAGCGAAATGCTGACCCCAATATCACCACTAGTTGAAATGAACATTAGGGAAGAGGAGCAATTTACTAAAGAGTTACCCGAATGCACAGCTTTCAAAGTTTTTACTTAAAACAAAAAGAAATCTTTATTTCACTTTCTTTTACCCAATGCTAATCAGGAAAAATGTACTTTATCTGAGTTCTTTGTTAAATTTCCCTCTTGATTTTTCCATGGCTGCATATTATAAATTAAGGTATAATTTAGCCCATCATTTGCTTTTCTTCATCTTACTTTGGTTTTCATAATCTGAGGCTTTGGTAAAAGACCTAATATATGCATGAATCGTCTTCAAGAAAAGAGTGAAGAATAGATTACAGGTCTAAAGAACTCTAAGTGACAAAGATGAGGACTTCTAGCCACAAAAATCCCCTGAATTTGCAGATCCAAATAAATGATGCTGTTAATTCCACTGCTGTCTTTTAACGATAACAAAAACTACTACTAACTTCAGTGTTGTTAAATATTTTAAATGATAGAAGCACAGAATTTATATGGTGACGGATTATCATAATATAGTATTTTGAAAGTTGGCCGAAAAATTGTTGCTTGTCATCTAAAAACTACATCTGGAAAAGGCAGGTGTCTTTAAAGTGCTTTAGACAAATCACAGTCACACAGTATTTTTTATTTGGAATAATTAGGCATGGGGGTTTTTGCACAATATAAAAAAATTAAGGCATGTGTATATACATACCCACAATCACCCATATATTATTTAAGCAAATATACTGATTAGATCTATACAGGTTTTTATCATTATCAGAAGCCTTTTCTATCTATAACTTAAATTAATTAATTACTAAATAATTGATTTACCACATGGTTATGGGTTGAATTGTGTCCCTTAAAATACATATTTAAGTCCTAACCTCTAATACTGTAAATGTGTTTTATTTGGAAATAGGATCTTTGGCGGTGTAATCAAGTTAGATGAGGTCATTGGGTGGGCCCTAATTCAGTATCACTGGCGTCCTTACAGGAAGAGTGAAATGCCAGGTGACAAGAGAGTCAGAGGTTGGAGTGATGCAGTTACCAGCCAAGGAACACTAAGGATTGATTCCAGCCACAACCAGAAGCTAGAGAGAGGCAAGGAAGGATTCTATCCAGAGTCTCAGAGGGAGCATGGCTCTGCTGACACCTTAATTTCAGACTTTTAGCTTCCAGAACTGTGAGAAAATAAATTTCTGTTGTTTTAAGGCATCCAGTGTGTGGTACTCTGTTATGGCAGTTGTAGGAAACTAACACACCATCCAACTGGTCATTCAAAAATATTTCTTTAGTACTGTATATAAACTTCAAATTGTGCTAGCTGCAGAGTTTTACCATGTGGAGTTCTACAGATGATGTCTGTGCCTTTGTGGAGGAAAAACAATCAGAGAAAACATCTGGGGACAGTACAGAGTCTCGTGGGAGTACAAATCAGGCTTCTAATAGAGGACCATGAAAGCCTTCCCACTGAGAGTGACCCTCTATGTAATCTGGATATTGAGTGGGAGTTAGCTAACAACAGGGGGAAGCTGTTTTAGACCAAGACAACCCCATGGTTAAGGTCTGAAGAAGCAAGAGAGAAGGCTTCCGTGTTCAGTGGGTTGTTAGTGTATCAGGAGAGAGATGCCACTGGCCAGAGGTGAAGAGCACCTACTGTGAAGGGCTTTGTAAGCGACTTAAGGAGGCGTAACTTTCCTTCTACGGGAGGGAGAAGATATCTTGGATTTTAATCAGATGGCTATGGTCACACATACATCGAGAAAGACCACTCTGGTTGTGCTGTGGAAAATGGTCTACAAAGTGAGAAAGACTTGACATAGGCAGTTTGCACACTGGGAAAACAGAACTCAGTGAACATTTTGATTTGGATTTCCCCATTGTTTCAACTCCCAGAGCACTTTCACATCTAATTTTCACATCTAATTTTAGGGTTCTACCAAACTCCAGAGATAACCAGAAGAGGGATTACATCCCACTCTACTTGGTCAAGAACTCTGGCATAGCAAAATAAAGCACATAAAGCATATAAAGAGCATAGAAAGCATATAAAGTTCTTGGGCAAGAACTCTGGCACAGCGAAATAAAGAACCACACAGCTGGTTGACAATGAACCTGGGGTAGCAAATGTGTCCTCTTGGGACCATGTATGTGCTTTGTTACATAGGAATGCACAGTGCCCACTGATTATAATCATACTGTCATCACGGGGAAGGCATCACTGCATAAAGCCAGGATGATGCACTGGAAAGATCACTCAATCCTGAACAGCTGGAACAGAGTGCCTGCCAGGACTCTCCTCTTCCCTCAAGCGCATATGTGCACAGCCCCACCAAGTGGAGGAAAATACCTCCTGTTAGCTCCTGGGCTCAGGGAGGTAGGCGCCTAAATGTTACAGGGCAGGGCCTGGGGAAAAAGAATAATCTTGTCATGTCATTACCTCTGACTGTAAAATATAGGTACTTTATCAGAAGAGCCATCAAAACTTGCTGAGGAAGGGGGGGCGGTTAGGGGAGAGTGAGTGTTCTTAGTACATGTCTTGCTCTAGCATATCTTTAGCTCTGGATGCAGCCACTGAGCAGGAAGAAAAAAAGAAAAAGAAAAACATAGTGTGTCCTTACTTTCATCCTATTCAGTTTCTTTTTTCATTCATATATTTGTGTTCTCATGCGAAGATTTGAAGCTATAGAAGACTTTCATTTCCTGCAAAGTTTCGGTTAAGCATGCACTCTGACCTCCAGGAAAGTGCAAAAGCTCATGCTTATAGATTTGCAAACACACACACACACACACACACACACACGCACGCACGCAACCACATATACACACGCATTCCATCCAAAAGAGAGGAGCTCAAATGGATTAAAGACAAAGAATCTATGGAGTGGAGGACGTAAAAGGAAAGAAATAAAGCTTTCTCTTCTCTTGCTTTTGGTAAACCTGTTGTGGATAGTTTCTTTCCTCCTGAGATTCATGGGGTGGTGACAGGGGTCTGTACTCATCCTTCTCTTGTACGGTCTAGCAGCCCCAGTGGTATGGCTGCATTAAGGAAAGATATGGAGGGCTCAGATTAGGCTAACACTGCCTTAAACCTTTTGTTTTCATGCTTTTTGTAGTTGAAGAGGTAAAATTCAGAAGGCCAAATTCACGGCATTGACCTAAGAAGAAGAGTCTAAAGAGTCTAAAGAAACACGCTACTAAGTTGTTCTACATTCTGGCCTTTTCCTAAGGAAGCAAAGGGGTACTAAATTGATCTTCTATGGTCTTGCCTTGCTCCCTGGGATGGAAATCTACTTATATGCTTGGGACCAAAGTCAATTAGTTGTGGAGTATTCATTTATCTGAAATGTCCTCTCTGCACATGTCTTCTTGGTGACCTAGCAGAAGATGTCTGGTGAGGATTTAGAGATGTGGGATGCAGTCCATCCCCACCTTAGAGATTTTCTCCCTATGTCAGTTGCAAAGCTCTTTCACATCTGCTTGTTAATTGAAGAGAAACAGTAGAAGCCAGCAATACACAGTTCAGACACTGGGATGTTGGAAGTACACTGATTTGTACTTGGCAGAGAGAAAACTGAAGAGGTAAACATCTTGCTGAAAACAACAATCAGCATGATGGAAAATGAGGCTCCTTTTCCAAGTCTTCAGCTTTAGGAATCAGTGCCACCACGGGTTGGGTCATTGTTGGCATTAATGATGGACTTTAGATGGGTTTAAGTCACCTCTTGGGTAGAGACAGCCAGGGCAAATCTTGCCTACACAGGACACGCTGGCTGATTAGGGCAGCCCTGGAGAATAGCCTTCTGGAAAAGGCACTGTCATTTGGATAAGAGGTAAGCTCTAAACCCCAACAGCTGTGATGACAAATAATCCTTCCATACTCTTTGGGAGGTGAGGAGACATTAACCTTGTATCTTGGCCAAATTTCATATTATATTCTTCTTCCTTAAATCTGCCCTTGTTGCCCCTAGCAAGAACAATTGGACATCATATATCGTTTGCTTTCCAGCCTAGAGTCAAGGCACTGTTGTTGCCTAATAGCATTTTAAGGTGGATTAAGTGGCTACATACTCTATCGCATCATCCTACCAGAGGTGAGAGGGTATTCATTTATTAATGACCTTTATCTTTTACAAGATCCAGAGAAAATGTATTAAACCCACAAAATCCCTGCAGTTTGTTCCCTAGCATTTTCCTCGTTTGTTCAATAACAGTTACAAAGCACCTGCTAGTTCTAGTTTTGGGATAATACAAAGATAAACAAGGCATGGCCCCTCCATAGACATGGGCATGTAATGAATTAAGGAGGCCTATAGAAGAGGTACGTCCACGGAACAGTAGCAGCACAGAGAAAAGAGAATTGAATCTTTACAACAAAACTGAAGACTCCACATGCTGAATGAACAGAAGCTTAATCAATAAATAACAAAATATTTACAGGGCCCAACAATCTTACTGTGATAAGACCTTTCAAGAAAACTTAGAAACTAAACCATAATACAATCATATGCCGGAAGGCTGATGAGGAGACAGACAGGTTGATGGTACTAAAAAGGAGTTTCGTCTCATCCAAGGACTTACTCGGGAGAAGAGTAAAATGAGCATAGACAGAAAGATGGTGTGGTGGTGGGGTGGGTAGGAAAAACGTTCCATCAAGGGAACAACTAAATGGGAACCAACAAAGAAGTAAATAAAGTCTGTTGAAATGCGGAAGATAGACTGGGTCATATTTGATGGTTATGTCAGACTGAGGAGTGAGGACTTGATTTGTCATAGCAGATTTTTATAGTTTTTTTGTTTTGTTTTGTTTTTTGTTTTAGTAGAGGAGTGAAGTCCACTCTGGATGGAGTTTGGACTCTACAATATTTGTGATCTACGTATAATCTGTCAATGAAATGCAGAAATGATTCCTAAAGACTGAGATTCAAGGCAGCAACACCTCATGGAAAGATAACTCAGCAATCCAAGTATGTGAAAATGAAAGCCAGGAACACCTGATAGTAAGGCGGGCTCAGGAATCAAACAGACCTCTTGTAGGACCTTTGCCAAGTGATGAAGACCGTAAATTTCTTTGAATGCCATTTTCTCATCTGGACAATGGAGATGATAATAGAGCTTGGAGATAATAGGAGAGCTTATCACATAGGTTGTAAGAGAATTCAATGAGGCAACACAGGGAAAGCAATTTGTTAATTCCGGGACACTGTGAGCATCTAAGAAATATTAACCACTTTTGTTGTGATAAGATTGTTGCCTTTGAAACATGGAAGAAAGGTCTAGAGAAGTTACGGAGATGGAGGGTTAAATAGGATGGGGTGACTGATTGAAAAGAGGGGGACAGACAGATACTGTGAATGACCTGGCCCGCAGAACAAGGTTGAGCGCTCAAGGGGGTCTCAGTGGATGCCGTGACAAACTCAGGCTCGCGTCAGGCTTTGAGATTCTTCTGTGAGAGCACTGAATACACTGGGTACTCATCAAGAAGCACCAATTAATTGCATGGAAATACTGAAACACTATTTTTGGCTCCGAGGACTTGATTTGTCATTGTTCAAACTTGGTGCATGGCTAAAGAATGCTTTGAAAGGAAGAAAAGTAATGAAGGAATGAAATGCAAGAGCTTTGAAGTTAAAGTATTACCAGGTTCTCTAGCTTATACTAAATTAGGTTGCCACATGTCATTTATGCAAAATTTCATTATATTCAGGCTTGCATTACGGAGGGTTTCTAGAATGAAGGGAAAAGAGAGAAAATGAATTTAAATGTCCCAACTCCTGTTCATAAATAATTTCATTTCTTCAGTTTAAGGATGTTTCATAGGTGATTGTATTGAGAACAAAAGTTATAAATTGCCACTATTTTATTTTGCCAGTTATTCGTCAAACTTCCCCCTTGAGTTCAGCTCTGAGAAGGTAGTAATTCACTTGTCCCTTTAACGACACAGCTCTGAATAACTATAAAAATCTGGAATTAATGTCAGTGATTTTTTTTTTCTAAGCAAATAGTGAAAAGACCAAGGAGATAAAACTTAGCCTGAGAACATTTTTCTCAAAGAAATTTTGACTTATTTGATAAATTGTAATTTAGAGAATAAATTATAGACTAAAATAGAATAAAGCCACACTAAATAACACCTTGATATAGGAATGTTTGTGATAACTGTGAAGTAATTACAGTGAAGTGAAGATAGTGAGGTAGTGAAAAGCTTGTATCTTTACAAGAATCGCTGTGTATTTGATAGTTACAAATGCACACAGACACCGATGTGTTCTCTTGGTGACTCAGGTATCATCAACAGCATCACTGTCATGATTTTTCGAAGTGGAAAACAACTCTCAGGAAAGCTCCTAACCGAATCAAAAGACAATCTTGTATCAATACATATGGCAGTTTCACACACACTTAAAAAATTCAGAGTGCATTAAGAACCATAAAAATGTGTCTATAAAATGGCATTTATAATCTAGCTCGATCACTATCAATAGGATTTTTACCTACATGACTGTCCTGGGGAGATTACAAAGTCATAAGGGATGTAAGAAAGAAAAAGAAAAAGCCTTCTTGGTAACTCTAAACCTGGCTATCTAGTTCTAACAGCTCCTCCTGACATTGTGAAAACCAAAAATATTTCCACAAATTTCCAAAGCTCCTTTTTCGGGAGCAGTGCCACTCCCGTGGAGAACCAGTGGCACAGACAAATTGAGTAGAATGTGCTGGGGAAAAAAAAGGCATCTGGTGTTTGGTGCTTTTAGGGGGTTTTGTCTGTTTTGCTAAGTATTTATATTTACTTTTGTGAAATTAAGGAAATTTCTGGAATTTATTTTCACATGGCTAAGTTCAATGGGTACTTAAAAGAGCTCTTAAATTATAGTTTGACTATAGAATCAACTCCATAAAACCCACAGTTAATCAGACTTTTTTTTTAATATTCTGCTTGTAAAAGAAAAAGGAAAATCAATGAAACAGATTCTAATAAAGGAAATAATTAACAAGTAACTTTCCTGGCACACACATGACAAATAGTTTTCATTGTTTAATGTACTTTGAATTATTTGACTGAATGAATATTTTGCCAAATCCCCTTTTCTTTATATTTTTATTACAACAAAAACAAGTGTTTAGAATGATAATGTCAAAGCCTCTGTGCTAGGGATTCTTAATCTGGGGTCTATTACTGGAGGCTCAAAGGTGGGCTTGCAGGGGTCTGTAAAATTGTATGTGGCAAAATCCTCTCTCTGATTCTCTCTCTCTCCCTCTCCATACTGATATCATCCACAGCTCTTATATTCTCAAAACAGTTTACATTCCAAAAATGTAAAACAAACAATGATCCACATTTTTCAGCCATTAAGAATTAAATTTAACCCAACATTTTTGGTAATAAAGCAGAAAAGTGGCTCAGCAGTGTCTGGAATGATTTTTTCACTACAAAGGTTAAAAGAAATAGGGAATTCAGAGTGATGTTCAATAAAGCAGAAGATTAACTGGAACACTCCAAGAAATTGAGGTTTTGTGATTTACCTTAGGTAACAAACAAAAAACCCCCAAAGTCTCCCAGTTAAATGACCAATCTTTGTGGATTTCCGGAGGAAGTGTGAAACAGTAAATCACCTCTTAAGCCCCAAGGTTCTCGATGTTGCTGTTAGTTGTCACTGAGTTGAGTTAAAATGCTTCATCTTCACACACAGACTACGCTGAACGGAAATAAAAAAATCTTAACGTTCAATGCTATTGTACTTACTGTTTCCCAATAATTCTGCCTTTCTCCTACCAACATGCAAGACTATGTAGGGACTAATATATCTTGCATATTTTTATGCCACAACAGATTATGGCAAGGTGTACATAATTAGTGCAGTTTACAACCACTGCATCACTTCTATGACACAAATGGGTACAAGGCTAATGACCAGAATCATTTGTTCCATAATTAGTGAAATCCCAGCAGGTAAAGTAGGTATAGAGCCTGAATGTTCTTTGCCCGCGTGCCTTCCAAATGGAAATCCCACCTTGCAGAGCTCATACAATGCCCTACCTGGAGAAAACATTCAGAGGCACATTGTGCTACAGACATTTAGATAACCTACAATATTTCTGTCTTTTTACAAAATTAGCCTTCTTCTGTCCACTCTGTGACAATCACTTTTGTGGCTAGGCAGTGCAACCAACGACTGTCCTGTCTCCTAATGATGTAGCAATGGGCCAACCTCTTCCTTCACGACCACCCTAAATCCACAAGCCTGTGGGGAGAGCGAGTCGCAATTCAGTCTTGCGATCAGAAACACAAATCTTCTGGGGCGCCTGGGTGGCTCAGTCGTTAAGCGTCTTCCTTCAGCTCAGGGCGTGATCCCAGCGTTCTGGGATCGAGCCCCGCATCAGGCTCTTCCACTGGGAGCCTGCTTCTTCCTCTCCCACTCCCCCTGCTTGTGTTCCCTCTCTCTCTCTGGCTGTCTCTCTCTGTCAAGTGAATAAATAAAATCTTAAAAAAAAAAAAAAAAAAGAAATACAAATCTTCTTCAGAGATTCCAAATTGTTGGTTACTATCATCCAATTCCCACACTTGGAGAAAGAAAGGTGACTGTGGCCCAGCAAAAGTGACTAAAAGTGCTTCAGATGAACATCTACTTGGGGAGAAAAGGAACATCATGAGGATACGAGGTTGTTTCGTAGACTTTTGGAATTTCATTTAATCCCCACAATCCTGAAAGAGAATTATTAGCCTTCCAAAATTATTGATGCAGAATCTAAGCCTCAGAGAGCTGACAGAGCTAGTTAAGTGGTCAAACAGATGTGTTTCTCCAGGTTTGTCAAATGGTTCCCAAACTGACGTTTTCTCATTTTGCTGACATATGATTTTTATAAAGGCATGAAATGTAAACTAGAAATTTCTCTACTATAAACATGGAAACCTAAAGATACCTAGGACACATTTCTTTAAAACCATTTTCAGGAGTGCCTGGGTGGCGCAGCGGTTAAAGCGTCTGCCTTCGGCTCAGGGCGTGATCCCGGCGTTATGGGATCGAGCCCCACATCAGGCTCCTCCACTATGAGCCTGCTTCTTCCTCTCCCACTCCCCCTGCTTGTGCTCCCTTTCTCGCTAGCTGTCTCTATCTCTGTCAAATAAATAAATAAAATCTTTAAAAAAAAATAAAACCGTTTTCATAAGAATAAGGCATATATATTTGAAACAGTGGGGCAACTAGAATAAGTATAAATTGACCACTGGAGTGGAATAAGCAACAAAAAACAGCATAAGTTATAGAGAGTTATTTATTTCTTTCAACAACTCCGTGATTGAATATTCATTTAAAGCTAAGAAAACTCAGGCTTAGGGAGATTAAGTATATTGCCCAAGGCCACATCACAGGCAAATGGCAGGTACAGGATTTTAATCCACATTGCCAATTTGTTATTCATGACATCATGCTAACAGATTTTATTATTTAGAGGAGACTAACCCCTAGAACGAACAGATCAAAAACTTTAAAATGGATCAAACACAGTGGAAGTTTTTTTAAATTTTTATTTGTTTGTTTGTTTATTTACTTATTTATTTATTTATGCTCACATAACAGTGCTAGGTGAGAAAACACTTTATGGTAGCTCTCCTCCACACAGTCAACCAGGGACTCAGGCTGAGCAAGGCTCTGCCATCTTTGACACATGGTTTCCAGTTCTCCTGGGTGTCATTTCCATTTCAGCTAGCTGAAGGGGAAAGGCCATGGAGAGCACACAAGGGACGTTCTTACAGGTCAAGCCTGGAAGTGATATACATTAGATCTTTGAGTATTCCATTAGTTAGAACTCATTTATACAGCCACACCTACGAGAAGTTGAGAAATACAGTTTAGACATGTCCAGAAAGAAAGGAGAACATCATTTGGGTGAAGAAACTAGTTTCTACCCCCACTAATAGCCTGAGACATCCATTCTCTCCTTCTTTTAATAATACAATCTCCTAGGTTTGAGGTGGATGTATGTTCCCCAGGCAAAGACTACATTTCCCAGACTTTCTTGTAAACTGGGCATGGCCACGTCAGTAAATTCTGGGCAATGAGGTATGAGTACAACACAAAACAGATCCTTAACAGGAAGCTGTTTCGCCTCCATTTTCTCTTTTGTAGGGATGTCTCTTTTGTCTCTTTTCTGAGGGATGGACTATGGGTGAGTACAATGAGCCACTTTCCATCCTACGGAGCAAGGAACACCTTGAAGGATGGTAAAGCAATGCCATAGAAGGTGCCTGAATCCCTGGATGACCCTGGCAAAGAGAGCTGCCCAAACTTCCTGCATGGCCTTCCATCTTAGACTTTTATGTGAAAAAGAAACTATCTTTTTTGTGTAAAGCAGTCATTTCAGCCTCTGTTAAAGCATCCAAATAAATACCTAGCTACTAAAACCTCGAAAGCACCTAGAACCGTGCCTTGCTACACACCAAATGTCCCACAAATGAGGACTGTCACTATTTCATGAGGACCCTATGTCTACAGTCCATTTCCCACATATATTCTGGGGGACGCTAACTTATAATGATAAGCATTTCAGAAAAAAAAGAGACTTTTGGGTAAAGAGAATGAAATAATTTTGAGAAATACTGAGTTAAAAGAATGTCTTAGTCTTAAATCTACTAAGGTTAATTATTACTCTGCAGGGGAAGAGTGTATAGGGTTTTCTTTTTTTTTTAATTATATTTTTTTATTACATTATGTCAGTCACCATACAGTACATCCCTAGTTTTTGATGTAAAGTTCCATGATTCATTACTTGCGTATTGTATAGGGTTTTCTAAACTGGTTAGACCATGACACCTTTATTCAAGAAGCACAACGTAAAGATAGTGTTCTGTGGACACAATTTGGGAAGGTATTCTACTAGAGACTGAATTTCAAAAATCCAGAGAACCAGGCTAATATTGTCCTGAAAGACCACTCTATACCTATGGCAGGGCAGTTAAGTACATAAAAGAATACTAATTCATATTTATTATAATTAAAAACTATATTTCCACATTCCTTATACTGCCTTCAAAACAAACACTGTGAGTCACTAAATGTAACAACTTCTGAATTAATCATGAATTTCAAAATCAAGTAGCTCGTATTTCCTAAGCAACCAGAGAGGCAGAGAATCAGAAATGGAGAAAGAAAAAGAAAGTGGTAGGTGGGTGGGTGCAAAGTCACGGCTACTTTGATTCTGATGGAGAACATTTCTGACATATTTTTCTATCCCAACCACTCCAAGTGGATGAATTAATAATTCATATTTGGAAAAAAATGCTTGGAGAGTAAATCCAACAACAACCAAACCACAAAAGAAAAAGAAACATGGAGTCAATTATGGCTAACATGTCAAGCTGACCACAAATTCCTAGATTAGTAAGATTGTTCTGTACATATCACTATGGATCTCCCTTAGAGACATTCTGATAGGTAAATACTGCAATTGGGTGATTTCACAAGTTATATTAAGTTCACAGCGTGTGGCTAGGATTCCATTTTCAAGAGATAAACAACCCTTAAAATATAGAATTATAAAATGTGCTTCCATGAGTTTTGATAAAATGGATAAAACAGCCAACTAGAATATACTTCAACTCTCATTTTCTCCTACCATTGTAATACAAATGTGAGGAAAGAGAGTAGGAATATGTAGATCCCTACTCAACATTTTAAGATGAGTTTATGTTTTTATGAGCCAGCTGTTAGAAGGGAAACACAAAATTCTCTCTGGAAGGCACTTAAGAGGAAAATACTAACAGTTGAATAAAGGTGAGCCAATTAAACCACTTACTCCTGCCTAATATAGTTCTGTGTAGTCCAAGCACCTGGCCTGGCATAAACATTTACTTTTTGCGGCATGATATTTAATCAGCTGGTCAGGTGGTGGTGAGCTCCATCCAGAAGGGTGGTTCTCTCTGACCTTACTCTTTTCTTAATTGGAAACATTGCTTAATACTCGGTCTCTCCTATCCCACTTGTTCCTCAAGAATCTCCTCAGTGTATGACCCATCGTGTACAAATCCCATTAGACCAGTCACACTCTCAAACTCAACACTCCTCTAAGGGCTGGTATGACAAACTCAGGGATTTAGAAAGTTTCCTGGGGTTTTCCACCAGGTGCTGAAAGACAAAGGCAGTTTTAGGTCAGACTGGAGGAAAAGAGGAAGGAGACAGAGACTCAGCAGCCAAACATGAGGATTCCTCACCTTTAATTAGGGAGTGGATAAGCAGACAAATATCCTTACTGGGTGATTTGGGAAAGTAGTAACTGATATGTTTGAAATATTTTAGGGCAATAGAATATGTTAGATGAAGTAATATAATCCCTCTGAAAAGGAAAACTCCAAGAAACATGGAAGGAGGCATCAGAAGGGACTATGAAACATCCAGAGAAATTTCTTTATTTTACAGATGAGAAGAAGAAATTGTGGAGGGGTTGATCTTCCCAACCAACAGATGAATCAGTTAATGGTGAAATAAGAATGCAGTCCTTTAGCTCCCAGCCTGAGTAGAGGTTAAGAGCATTGGCTTGGCAGCCAGACCATCTTGTTTGAATCTTGGCTCTACTACTACTTGACTGTGCGAATTCGGGCAAGTTATTTGCTTTCTCTAACAATCTCCTTAGCTGGGAAATGAGGGTAATAGTAGTGACCTACTGTGACTCCCCCCCCCATAGGGTTGTGATGAGGATAAAATAATCTATGTGTACAGTGCTCAATACAGCTCTGGCACAGTGTTAAGCCTTAAAAACTTCTGCTCTTTTTCTCTGTCACCTGATGTTGGCAAACACTATTGGTAAGTGGTAGAAATAGGCATTTTTACTAAGAATACATAAAACCAGTGACTGTATGAGTGTCCCTGCCCACTGTGCTATTAGACAGGCATGACACCTTGGGAGGGCTGCCTTTAAACCCGGAGAGAGCTCTTGTGAGGTCTCAGAGGAGGCCACCAAGCAGAGAACTCCACATGACCTGCAGGTCTTTGCTAGTTCTCAGATCCCATGTTCTTCGGAGTTGGATGGATCCATGAATGGCTGGGAACTTGAGTTTCTTTGCCCGATGAAATAGACCATAACTAGACAAGGGGCTAAAAATTCTTTTGCTAGTCATTTTCCTATCATCATCAACACATAGCTTACAATAGTCATCAGCTGGCTGGCTCCGGCAAAATACAGTAACTTGTGATTTTTCAGATCTGGAAGTGCTGGGAGGCTGATAATATCTGTTATTTGCCAATCTCATGGGTGTCTGAGAGCACAGTTATCTTTGCAGAGCCCCTTGATACCTTTGGGGAAAAAAAACCAATGCCTGAGGACCCTAGTCGTACTCTTACTAATATGCTGATTCGAGAAGCTGCCTTATCTCATCACTTCCTCCCCGTTCCCACTTTCCTAGGTGAGACCTGCTCTTTTTAAGGCATTCAGCTGTTAGGAGAAAGATGTTGCAGGGGCAGATTTGCAGTGAATCATAGAAAAATAAAATGTTATCTTAAAACTGTTTCTGTTCTCTGAACCTGGCTGGCTTCTCTTTCAGCCAAGGCTGGTGACTCAGGCTCGGCCTGTCTAGGTGTAATCAAACACATTTAAGTAAATGCTTTGGCCATTTCAGTATATCCTGGCTCACTACATGGAACTATCCTAATGAGCTAAAGTGAACTGGAACAGTAAACTCTTTGGGTCCTGTCTGGCTGGACTGTGTTTGTATGACGTGGTCTTGGATGGCTACAGTAGTTGCTATGATTTGTTGAGGGCTTATTATGTGCCAGGAACCTTAGACTACTGGCTTGCCTGCTTTCTTGCTTTCCCTTTCTTTCTCTTTCTCTCTCTCTCCTTTCCTTCCTTCCTTCCTTCCTTCCTTCCTTCCTTCCTTCCTTCCTTCCTTCCTCCCTCCCTCCGCTGCTAGAAAGTAATAATTTTTACATCATGAGCTGGTACATACCACACATATACATACAGAGAACTAAAAGTTTTATGAAACGACATTTACTATAAATACAATACACTGCACTATTTTCTATCCTACTTTATGTTATTTTGTATTCTAAAATGCTAGTTTTGACCCATCAAATTGATTTCATGACTCATGAATGGATTGCAATCTACAGTTAAAAACCACTGCCTTAGACAAATTTATTCCTTGTAATAACCTTGCAAGGCAGATATTTGTATCAGATTCCATGCAGAATAGTTTCACAGAGAATACGTAACAAGGGGAACCGGTTAAAAAGAGCTTGGAAGAGCTGAAATGCCAAATGGGGAACCATGAGGCAGTTCAGATATTAGCTACAGTAGGAAATGGCCATCTCCAGCAAGGCTGGAGGAATCCAGGAAAAGGTGTTACCTGAGTACAGAAGCTGGGCCACCTGCAGGGACCTAGAACAGGGGAAATTGTTTAGTAGCAAGTGGCATCACAGAAGGTGGGCTGTCCTAGAGAAGCTGGAACCTGAAGAGGATAGGCAGTCACAGAGATACTTTTCAAGGGGAAATGAATAAGGAAGGAAAGAAAGAGGGAAGGAAAGAGGAAGAAGGGAAGGAGGAAGGGCAGAGATAGGGATGGTTAGAGAGACAGAGAGACAGGGAAAGACTGAACTAGGTTTCTCCCACCTTCTAATCTCCTACCATTTCCTCCCACTGGTCAAATGGAGCTAGCAGTCAGTGGAAATATTGTTTTCAGGGACCAGCTCTCAGAGCTAAACAGGGGAAGACACCTATTGGCAAGCCAGAGCCAGTTTCATGGAAGTATGCTCTGCTTGGTCATACAGGCTCAGGCTCTAGATGACCCTGAGCCCAACTTAATGCTCTGCTATCACAATCCTGAAATTCCTATTTTTCCTTTTGTATTGGGCCTACAAACAGCGCAGCCGTTCCGGTGCACATCACTGTTATTCCAGTTGTACAAACGAGAAGACTGTGGCTCAGAGAGTTTAAGTAGTTAGTTCACAAGCTTTTGTTCACAAAAGTGAATACAGTGAAATTTGAAGCCAGCTTAGTATATCTGAGGCCAAAGTCCACACACTTTCCAGTAAGCCACAGGTCAAGTCCATCCTCCCAAAACAGTGCTAAAAAGCAGAAGGGAGAATTGTGCAGGTAATTCTCTTCCGGTATAGCAAGGAAGGGACTCACGTCCTTGGTCATGGCTACTTAGATCATAATTTCTGCTGTTCCCTTTTAGCCACTTCAAGCCCCAAACAAACATGAATTCAGCCTTTGGCGGCTTGTTGAGAACAGCTCAAAAGTTGCAAATAGGATTTCTCCTGCTCAAAAAGCAGAACTGTTCACTCTATAGAAATGCAACACCTGGTTTCTTCCTCAAAATTTGCCTTGCACAATGGATGCGAAGAGCAAAAAAACCCAAAAAACAAAAAACACACAGATTTGACTTGAATGGTCAAGGCCCTTATCAACCCTTACCTAGAAATGAATTGAAGCTTTGGGTGCTGACTTCTGCCCCACAATTGCAGCCAACTCCCCCCAACCCCTACCGCCTGCCCCATCTCCCGTTGTCCACTGTCAGAAGTTTTAGACATGAGGTTTTTCTACAATAAAATCTTCCTACCCTCACATTCTGGGATAATTCTGGGTGTACTAACAGTTAAATTGGGAATAAAGCCAAACAAATTTGGCAGTAGTCAACTCAGAGGGAATATTAATTAATGCAAGGAATCCCTAATGCAATTACCGTAAATTCCCCGTCTTAATACTTCCGTGATCCTTTACATAGAATACCTCATACGGTCTTCGCCATTTGTACTGCTTGTGAATAGTGAGGCAGCATTTTAATGCTGCAATATTCAATACAGTGATACATTATCGCTGTGCAACTTCATGTCACAAAATAAAATATGATTAGTTAGTCATCATTATTACCTTTTTTACCCATTCCATCCCTAGGATTCTTTGCAATGTGAGCATGAAAGAAAATCCCAATTATCAGAGGCTCATACATAGAGTGATAAATCTCAAACCAACATCTGAGATCAATTCTACACCAGTTCTACACAGACAAGGAAACTGGAGACTGGAGAGATCTGGGAAGGACCCTGGGGCTTCTGGCTAATTTGGCTATAAAGATGATGTCAGGCAACTCTTTTACCCCCTATTTCATGTTTAATTTTTTTTCCGTGTTCAATTTCCTCATGCGCCAGGTACATCTATATGAAAGTCTACAATGGGTATTCATTCAATAAACACTGAGTGTTTACTCTGTACAAGGCAGGCAAAGCACAGAGGACTCAAAGATAAATAAAACATGGCCTTTACTAAGACATGGAGTCTTGAGAAATATTAGACAATTAGTTGTCACACCATGTGACTGCAGTTCATATCTAGGGGCATGACACAACGCAGGGAAGGGATCACTAGCAAGCCTGGCAAAAAGCATAAGGAAGACTTTTACAGAGGAAGTGCCCCTTTGTACAGACAGAAAGACCAGAAAGTCATCCATAGAATTATCATCACTAGCAGCAATAAGACAGGTTGGCTAAAACACAGAAAATGAATGTAAGAATAGGGATCTTAAACCTATTTGCCAAATTGTCACCCTCTGTTGGTTGGGAGAATGAGTGTCTCATATTCAGAACTGCCCAGCCACTAGGATGATCACTTGCTTTCCTCTGAAGTTTCTTCATTTCTACATGTTTCAGTTTGTAATTTTAGGAATCTCCTTGAGGTAAGAATCAGAAATTTCCTGACAGGCATGCTCCTGGGTGTTTGTATCAGGCTAAGTTCAGGCGAAACTGCATTATTCCACTTCTTCCACATCTTACGAGAAGGATTTTTTTTATACTCTTGGGTAGTAAGTGTCAGGACTGTGGGAAAAAGGGAAAGCCATCAGGAAGCACAGTAATTCAGGATCACAGAGTCTTTGGTTCAGTTCTGAGATGGGGCAGTTCAAAAATATCTGCCAGGTACATCACTCAACTTTGTCAGTCACGTCACCCAGGGAGACCCTATTTGATCATATCATCATATAGCTTCAGACAGAAGGGATTTTCAAAAGGAGAGCATGCCCTTGCTTGGGGTCTTCCTTAGAAAAAGGAAGGAGGGATCCTCGCCTTGTATTCTCTAGCACACAAAAGAGCAAAGCTCTCTCCTGGACAGTATTTCCTTTATGAGATGAATTAGAAGAAAATAACTGGTGGTTTCAATCACTGGCTGTGTTCTTTTTTTTCCTCCTCAAATACCTTCCTCAATTATAACTTTTAAAATACGCTGCTGGGTTCTCTGCTCTTCTTCAGGTCTCCCCTTTCTCGCCTTTCCTTTGACCTTCCGTCTGCCCTTTCTTCTCTGGCACTTTTTCTAGCCTCTCCTTTTTGACTCTTGGGGCCTTCAAGTTTCTGAAGCACTCCCCCTCTTCCTCCAACTCATTTTTCTCTCGCTGTCTTTCTGTCTCTTTCTCTCACTCTCGCTCTCTCCCCCTCCCTCCCTCTCCTTCTCTTTCCTCTTGCTTTCAAGATCCTAAGGATTGTTGAGTTTTTTCTTCTGTTTTCTTTTCCACTGTGATAAATACGCTCCTCAGGATTTCTAGCAAGTTAAAAAAAGTGATAAAATAGCTACCATTTCCTCAGCACCTGTTATATAACAGTAGAGAGTTTGCAAATATTAGTTACTTTAATCTTTATACTTACTTTCTAATATAGATTAGTCATTTCCACTGTACAGAAGAAGAAGGCTAGACTCAGGCAAGCTGAATCATTTACTTAAAGCCCCATTACTAGAAAGTTAAAAAAAAAAAAAGTTTGGCCATGTTCATATCAGAAGTAGCCCAAAGCTTTTTACTGATCCAGAAGTTGAGACTGTGGCTAATAAGTTCATTGTTCTTCTTTCTAATGATTTGGTGATAAAAATGTCATGTTATTTATATCCATGAATGCTGTTGGTCTTACTCTTGAACGTGGAACTTTCATTTTCCCCCTGAGCTTCCTGGTATTAAGAGAAAAGTTTTAGGGAACCTACCTAGGGAACAGACACAGACGTTAACTATGGCTTCCTCGATGTAACACCTCACTTATGTTTGCCTTGATCGTGATTCTAATCATGGGCCAGCTAGTGAACTGAATACGTAGTTCTGGTTGGAATTCGTTCTACAGTAGAAACAACAGAACTGGGAAGAAGCAGAACACCTGGATTCTCATCTCAGTTTTACCACCTACCAGCTGAGTAACACTAGGCTTGAATTTGCTCATTGGTAAAACCAAAATTTTGGACCAGATGGTCTCAAAAGACCCTTCTGGTTCTCATAGTGTTTGTTTTAATAATCTTTCCCTGGGCCCCCAAATCAACCTGTTCAGGCAGCTAGAAATCTGCACGGCCCCAGGCTAGTCATGATCCAGCATCCCTCTATACTAATGGGAAACTTTAGGAACAATGTGGAGAAGGGATAGATGTATGCGTGTATGGGATGGAAAGATGTTTGGGGTTTCACCACAACATTCATTCCGCGACACCCCAGCCTTTCTAATACAATGAGTAGAGAAATCATAAGGCTTGCTGTTGTCAAGGCATCTGACAGACACATACATACAATTTTCACTCTGATTCATGGAGGATGTTTTAGTCACACTGAAGATATTGCAGTAGGAATCAACCCATATTTCATAAACAGGCATTTAAAAGATTTTCAATGACTGTATGATTTAATAGACATTATTGTCTTTTGCAGTCTGTATTAGTTTTCTATTGCTGCTGTGACAAATTATCACAAAGCAAGCACCTTAAAATAACAGAAATGTATTATCTTACAGTTCTCTAGGTTAGAAGTCTGGCACAGGTCTCAGAGAGCTAAAATCAAGATGTTGTCCGGACTGCATTCCTTTCTGGAAGCTCTAGGGGAACATGTGATTATTTGTGTCTCTGCCTCTAGAGGCTGCATGCATTTCTTGGCTACTAGAATTCCTTCCTTCCTCTTCAAAGTCAACAGTGGTGAGTTCAGTCCTTCTGCCCTCTTACTGCTCCTACCTTCTTTTCTGTTTCTTTCTGCCACTTAAAAAAAAAAACAACCACCAAAAAACCAATTTGTGATTACTTTGAGCCTACCTGGATAATGCAGAATAATCTCTCCACTTTAAGGTCAACTGATTAGTAACCTTAATTCTATCTGCAACGTCACTCCCCTCTGCCATGTAACTCAATGTATTTAGCTTTCGGTGCTTCGGGTACAGACTTCTTTGGAAGGTCATTGTTCTGCTTATTATACTGTCCTTTTTTTCCTCTGGGTTCAAAATTTTGATACGATCAGAAGCTTTATGAATTTGTAGTGGGAAAGCTTACTAGATACGGCATCAATCTCTATCAAGAAGCTTTTATGACCTCACAGTGAAAGTAGACATTAACAGAGGGATGAAGAGTCATTCCTTTAATAGCTAATTAAGCTGTCTTCACCGATAAACTATAAAAATTAAGGACCTGTACACACTTCCAAAGTGCCTTCAGGTTATCGTTGTAGGAGAGATACTAATATTTTTTAACACAGTAGAGTTATTTAAGATGATTTTAGGACCACTCCTGAAATTCACAAGATTTATCTCTTTACTGGAACATCAATCAACAGCCTATTAAAAAACTACACATTTTATCAGTTACCTGCAAGGATTTCAGTATGCTATGCTATGAATTTTTTTTTTTACCATAGCCCTGGATGTGAGCATAAATAAAACTAAATAGTATTGCTATTACTCAGCATTATGAAAAAGGGAACTGTCTGACAATAAAAAATCAAGAATGATTAACTCTAACTCTTAATGGCTTTGGAGCAGCTGGAGCCAAAAATCAATATACAAAAGTCAAAGAATGTCAATATGCTTATTTTCCCTATGAAAATGCTCCAGGAGTTCTTCTGGGTTTCTTATTGCTCTTGTCTTTCAAATGCCCACCGAGAAATCGCTGTTATTTTTATCTTCACATCAGGTCAGCTAAAAGGAAGTGCCAAAATGGGAAACAAATATCTCATAGCCTCTAGAAAAACTATGGTTATTTTCTTATGTCCCTAAATTTGAAGCTAAAAATAAACCCTCATTTATTTCTACTATAAATTATAACATTTCAGCACATGTAAATAAATCTGAATAAGAATTATTTTAAGTGGCCTTTAAGTAATATCCAGGGGGTTGAATTACACAGCAAGAAATGCAGTTTTTATTCTTCACTCAATTTGACTTTTATGACAGAAGTTTCTGTACAATAGAATCCGATTTCAATTTTTTAAGAAAGGGAACAAACTGCATATGCATTTCAACAACTCTAACCACTAATTCTAGTCTTCCTTCTGCTTCTCTTTTCTATATTTTTACTGACTGAACATGTATTACTGAAGTAATCAAATTACTAAAGAAACATCCGTAACATTAACCATCACATCTGAAGAAGGTTGGGTAGCACGTATTGTTATAAACTCATCATATGAAAAGGTAATCAAAGGCACTGATTTGCCACTTTATGGGCCTTGCTGAGAGAAGTCACTGTGGATCCAGAATGCCATCTAAGAGATCCACATCTTTACTCTAGTCTTACGCTGAATCTCCTTCCCCATAGGCTACCTGAGATGATTGCCTATGTACAGAGAGTTATATAATCAAAATACATTTCCACTGCCTTCCATATGGTGACCAGTTGGTGACAAAATAAAACTCCATGTGGTTATGTGCACAAGCTGTCTGGATGCTATAAAAAGAAAATTTTGACCAGTATGATTAAATCAGCATGTATGTTAAAATATAATGGTTAAATTCAAAGAACAAATTAAGTGTCCCTCCCAAGAGCAAAATCTAGAAAAACAAACGATATCGCTGCAAATTTCCACAGGTGTTTAGAGACCAGGTAGGTCGAAAGCAGCTATCCCATTGCCATGTGTGCCTTTCCCTTGTCAACTCTTATTTTTCTTCCTATAATTCTATTTCCGGAGAGAGCAGCCGAGTCAGTCTGTCACCTTGGCAGAACTGGTAGGACATCCAGAACTGCTCTCTACAGGGGGATGAGATGAAGTTTCCAGAAGAATTTCCACTATTCAGAAGAAATCCTAAGTGGGACAGAAAGCAGCCTGGAATCTGTTATACAGAGTGGCTATGTTCAATTTCACTCGAGGGTTTTATTAGATTGACATGATAATTTTTTTTCAAAAATTATTATTGATGACAATGCTTTATAATTTGTGCACACTAATTACAAATATAAGTCATGAAAACATGAAGAGATGTGTTTCTTGGTAATGTTCTCTCTCCCAGGAAATATCTATAAGCCTTGAAAAACCCCACAGAAGAGGTTTGAGTGCCATTTGTTAATGAGATGCGGACTCCAGGGATTTAAAACAGACTACTCTAGGGCTATAGTAATGCTTGGAATCCAAAATTGTCTAGTTTCAAAGGCTGATCTCTTTGGACCACAACAGTGAATTTAAAATGTTTCTCTTCCTTTAGCAGGAAAATTCTTCAACAGATAAAGGCAGAACAGGTCTGAGAGAATT
Source organism: Ursus maritimus (assembly GCF_017311325.1). Taxonomy (NCBI): domain Eukaryota; kingdom Metazoa; phylum Chordata; class Mammalia; order Carnivora; family Ursidae; genus Ursus; species Ursus maritimus. The sequence continues at coordinate 13,151,457 of NW_024425341.1, read as the reverse complement.
TGGGGTGGGAGGCACCCCAGGTCCGCCCCCTGCCCCTCCCCCCCCCCCCCCCCCCCCCCCGCTCATTTTCATTTCCTTCTCCGTGGCTCTGGGCGGCCTTGGCATCATCTGTCTGGATCCTATGTCTCAAAAAAAAAAGCAGTTTGTAAAACACCAATCTGTTGTCTTCTCACCTTTCTCACAATTTCCATGGGGCTCTAGAAAGGCACCAAAGACACCTAGAAGACTGATGGGTGTATCTGATGGGCTTTGGGATGGGCCAGGTGCTAGTGGGGAGCAGGGAGATAATGTGCATCTATTATTCTCTATCAAGGCACTTAGCATAATTTATAATTGTGTATTTATTTGTGTTTGCTTATAGTCTGTCTCCCTCCCTAGACTATACATTTCTGGAGGGCAAGAATAGTGGCATTTTTACTTCTGTATTCCCCAGCACCTAGCTTACAAAAGTCTTCAACAATTCTTTGTCAACTGCCTGAATACTGTTAAAAGTGAACCTGAAAGCAAGAACCACTTTTGCTCCCAGTCTACTTCTGAAAAGAAAACGCTCCAAGTTGATCCAACACCCAGATTCGCTCTCTAATGAAGTCTACACAACTTCTCTGGTCTAAATGTAAAAAGCCCTATAAATCTTAAATGTCTTACTGAAGAGCAAAAAGAAGGAAGGAAGGAAGGCAGGAAGGAAGGAAGGAAGGGAGGAAAGAAAAGAAAGAAGGAAGGAAGGAAGGGAAGAAGGCAGGCAAGCAGGTACATTTCAACTGAAAATTCATTTTACCTGCTTTCTATAACCAGAAAGACTGTATCTAGTTAGTGACATATAAGTACAAATTACGAAATTCAAAATCTTAGTACAGTTTGGAGGCTGAACATAACAGTTCCTAATTTCTATAGGTAATGGGGGAAAAAGTTTAGTGTTTGTGGGTTTTCTGTTTGTTTGGTTTTAATGTGTCCTCCACTTTAAACAGAACTAGTATGATTTTATTTTTCACATGTTCTTAACCTTACATCTACCCCCAAAACGGCATTGATTGTTTTCTATATGACTAATCAAATTTCTCATTTAGAACCAATAGCTGAAAAGCTCATTCAGCTAAACTATTTGTAGATACAATAAAAGAAAACACAATCTAGGTCATTTTTTTTTTCATGTTCCAAATCTGCTTTCAGATTTCAAGGAAAAAAAAAATCTGCTTCCCACAAATAAGAGGGTATGAAAAAGACTACAGGATTCCTTTCTGGTCTCCAAAAACAGGCTTTCTCTTTTTATCCCCAATCATTGTTTCCTATGTTTTGAGCAACCCTGACTTGTGTGTGCACAACGCATAAGCAGTGATAGGAGGAAGTTTGCCTTTGAACCTCTCCAAGACTAAGTGAAGCTCAGGAACCGAGGCCTGGGGAAGGTGGATGTGTGGGGAGAGGCGCAGAATCACTCGCATTCCAGAATAAGGACAAGGAAGTTAGATGAATAAGAATGGAATTCTAAATGCCTCGGATTATTTTCAGTTTCTATTTATGCTCCACTTAATGTCCACTAAAATAGGTTGGTTACATGCAGTCGCATATTCTATTTGGGGTATAATTTAATAGTCAGAAATGAGATACCAGAAAATGCCTGAGAAAGGCAGTATGTGGAATAAATATATATTTTGGCACTAATAACCAGACCTGTCCCTTGCATTGCTTAGTATGCCCCTAAAAATATGTCATTTGTAATCATTTGATCCAATTACAGATTATCCCTTGTGGTTGTAAACTCAAAATAACACAGCAAATTATTATTATTTTTTTCAGATGCCCTAGAGTTTTTATCACTGAGACCCAATGTCACCAGATGTCATGCGTAACCAGGCAACCCCCGTTTGTCTCTAACATAGCCTACTTGGACAGTCTCTGAATTTAGTATATACTTTACCAATTATTCATGCTCTTTGGTTCTGCTGCTTTGGCTGCATTAGCCCTTAACATCCACAGCAGAGAATGGAAAAAGGACCCTGATTTTTCTCCCATCTAGTAAATAACTGTTTTTCTGTGTCTAAAATCATGAACTGTCCTGAAAACAAGCAAAAAAGACTTTCCGGGGTGCCTGGGTGGCTCCGTTGATTAAGTGACTGCCTTCGGCTCGGGTCATGATCCTGGAGTTCCGGGATCGAGTCCTGCATTGGGCTCCTTGATCATCAGGGAGTCTGCTTCTCCCTCTGACACTCCCCCCTCTCATGTGCTCTCTCTCAAATAAATAAATAAATAAATAAATAAATAAAAGCTTAAAAAAAAAGGACTTTCCATTTTTTAAGAGGTTGCACCATGTAATGAAAAGAGCATGACATTTGGAGCCAGAGAACCACGGGGTCTGGAGGCAGGCTGGGCTTACTTTACCAATTACTAAGCCTCAGGGCACAAATTTAACAGATCAGAATTTCATCTTCTTCATCAGGAATGAGATTTATAACTCTAACAGCTTCAGGCATTATTGTTATGATCAATTCAAAGGAGTTAATGACAATAAAGTGCTTTATGTATTATAGAGAACAATAAAATGCTATTTTGAGTTTACCATCACTTAAAAATCTTGCCACTATTCCTTGTAGTGGCGGTGTCAGCCAAGAGTCTCAACACCACTGGTTCCATAAGCACGTGGGGTTTTTTTTCTTTCTTTTGTTTTTGAATGAGAGAAAAGAGAATTTTAGCTCAGTATCTCCAAGTCATTGACTCTGCCTCCCCACCCCAAGCTCCTGTCCCTCCCCAGCCTAAAGCATACACTCCAGTCTGAGGCTCCATATCCTACCTTCATCCACTGTGTTCTTTTTTTTTTTTTAAAGGACTTTATTTATTTATTTATTTGACAGAGAGAGAGCGCAAGCAGGGGGAGTGGCAGAGGGAGAGGGAGAAGCAGACTCCCTGCTGAGCAGGGAGCCTGATGCGGGGACTCCATCCCAGGACCCTGGATCGTGACCTGCGCTGAAGGCAGATGCTTAACCGACTGAGCCACCCAGATGTCCCACATCCACTGTGTTCTAACACAACCCTTACTATAGTGGGAGGCTGTTTCCTGACACAACTGAATCTCCGTTCAGCTTCATGTTTTCTATCAGCTCATCTGAGGGTGAACCACAATCTTCCCACTCTGTGGACCAACTTTAAACTAGCCAAACAGATTTGTCTTCATTCCCTGTGAAGATCCTGTCTGACCTGTGACAAAAATCCAACACCTAGTGTGAAGTCTTGGGCTTCGGTTTCTCACCATTCAACCTCCAAAGTGCTTCACTGTCTCACCTTTCCCTTCCACCATGTTCTCCTCCATTCCTGCCCCACTCCCATGTCTTCATTTGGGTTCTAAGTCCATCGCGCCCTATGGTTAGGTCATTCGTCTCCACCTTTGACCAGATGGCACTACCTGGTTTCTATATCCTGGGCACGTTCTTTGCTAGTAAGGCTAGATTTGTACATTCTAATTAACTTCCATGGATTGTCACTATGTGCTTTAGAATACATGAGATCCTATAATTATACTTACAGATGTAATTCCTATTCCATATTCAGGGAGTTTACAGATAGGAAAACGTGTGCCCAAGTGGTTCCACGGCTAACAGAGTAACGCGGGGGGTCAATGTGGATAAGGGTTTTGGGCCTCCATTCCAACGTGTTTTCACCTGATGATGTTCTTCAACAATTGCAACTTGTTTCGTCCTTGCTAATTAAAACCCAGGTGCCCTTCTTCCTCTGTTATCATTGGGCAAGATGCAAATTTGGGATCGTTACACTAGTAAAAGGCTTGGAAGGTAAAATGAAGAATTACAAAAGCCAAGCAGTTTAAAAGGGATTCCTCCGCCAAAACATTTTACACTACAAGTGGTCCGTGACACTAAATTAAAGTATTAAAAAGTCAGACAACTTAATGGGGTTATATTTCACCTAATAGAGTCAAGGCTTCAAATGCTTTCAGAAAACACCTAACAATAAACTTGATGTTTTTAACACTCTGGGATTTCTTGGATCCTGTCAGAATCATTCATCACCAAGACATTATTTCTGAGAATCTATTTAAGAGAGGAATCCAAAGGACAGAACAAAAACATGTATACAAGGTATATCATCTACCCATCCTCTGTGGCTATCCCTTTAGATGGAGTGTACAGAGTGGGATATCTTTCAGTTTGATGTGTAGCTTAAGTGCATTACTCAAAACTCTACCATCAAGACCACAAATGTAACCTTCACATGGCCAAATGCAACAGAAACTTGTCTTCTCCTTAAGCAACACTTCTTCCATCCTGAGGTGCTTTCATGATACTATGCTCTCCTGGTTTCCTCCTACATTACTGACTGTTGCTTCTTGGTTTGGGTGGGTTTCTCCTCCTCCATCAACTTCTAATTCTGGAGTTTCCAGGGCTTGGTTCTAGACTCTCATTTTCTCCATCCATTTTCTACCTAAGTGATCTCATCCAGTCAGTTGGCTTGAAATAAGTCTATATTACAATTACTTCCAAATTTTTATCTCTAACCATGACCTCTTTATTGAATTCCAGACTTTTCTAGGAAATTGCTCACATCTTCACTTGGATGTATAATAGATATCTCAGATTACTAGCGTTTTCATCCCTCCAAAAAGAAAAAGACTTAATACTCCAGAAATATTCCCTATCTCATTCTGTGCCACCACTATTCATCTAATTCCTTAAGCCATAAACATTAGCCTTAATTGCCTGCCTTCCTTTCCTAACTACGTCTAATTATTTGATGAGTTCTTTTGATTCTGCCTCTAAAATATATTCCATGTGATGTAATGGCTGGATATACTGCAGCCATTTTGGACCATGAGATGACCTTAGGAATGGAAAGTTACCCAAGATAAAGTGACAAGATAAAAAGATCTTGGGTCCTTTGTACCATGGAACACCATAACAGCTCTGGACAGATTTTACATGAGAGAGTAACAAACAATCTTGTTTAAGTAAAAAAGATAAAATAAATACCAATTTCTCATCTCCTTTTGTGCCTATCTATAGGCTCCATTCTGACATCATCTCTTTCCTGTGCCACTCAAATATCCCCCATCTGGTTTCCTTGCTTGTCTTGCCTCTTGTCTTCCTAGAGGACAACCAAAGTGATCTTCTATATTAGATCATACCACATCTTTCTTAATGCTATCTATGGGTTTCCAGCTGAATTTCAAATAAAATGCAAACTCCTTTCACTACAACGCAGACTCTACCCTTGTACAGTGGACTCTGGCTACAGTGGCCCAGGATGTTCTCACTTGACAGCCTTTGAACTTGCTGTTCCTTCTACGTGGAATACTTTTCCCAGCATAGCTGGCTCCTTCTTACTATGGTCTTCAAGTTCAAAGTTTTCTTCCTCGGAGAGGCCTTCTTTGAGGAACCAAAATAAAGTAGCCACAGCTACTTTCCATCACATTACCCTACTCTTTTCTTATCTCTACAAGATGGAATTATTTTGTCTCCTTACTTGTTTATATCTTATTACCTGAGTCCAGGACCTAGAAAAGTACCTGGCTATTCTAAATGTTTACCATATGTTTGTTACATATTTATTGAATGAATAAAATCATTAATTGCTTTTCATTCCAGAATAGCAAATATACGGTGTTATATTAGTTTCAGATGTACAATGTAGTGATTCAACAATTCTATACATTAATCAGTGCTCATGATGATAAGTATACTCTTGAATCCCCATCACCTATTTCAACCATCCCCCAACCAATCCCCTCTAGTAACCATCAGTTTGCTCTCAATAGTTCAGAGTCTGTTTTTTGGTATGTCTTTTTTCTTTGAGTTCATTTGGTTTGTTTTTTAAATTCCACATGAGTGAAATCATATGGTATTTGCCTTTTTCTGGCTGACTTATTTTGCTTAGCATAATACTCTCTAGGTCCATCCATGTTGTTGCAAATGGCAAGATTTCATTCTTTTTTTACGGCTGAGTAATATGCCAGTGTGTGACTCTGTGTGTGTGTATGTATTCTTTATCCATTCTTCTATCTATGGACACTTGGGCTACTTCCATATTTTGACTATTGTAAATAATGCTGCAATAAACATGGGCGTGCATATATCTTTTTAAATTCGTGTTTTCATATTCTTTGGGTAAATACCCAGTAGTGGAATTACTGATCAGAAGATAGTTCTTTTTTAATTTTGGGGGGAACCTCCATACTGTTCTCCACAGTGGCTGCACCAGTTTGCATCCCCACCGACAGTGCACTTGGGTTCCTTTTTTTCCACATTAAAAAAAAAAAGTGCTCTGTAGGGTTAATGAGGTTAAAACTGTCACCAGCAATACCTCGGCTGCCTCGCCTTCTTCTCCACAGGAATGTTAAAGGTTAACATGCCTTATCTTTTAGAGGCAAACAACAGGAGGAGATCCAGCTGGCCGAGACCAGTTTGAACTCAACCACCCACTCACACCTGCACAGATGGGCTGTGGGGCATCTGTTATCTCTATCTTATTATAATGTTAACGTCTTCACTCCAGGAGAAGCAGATCCTTTATCAACATAACGCAGAATAAAGGTATAGACATGTTTTCTAAGTACACCTGTGCAACCTTATGCCCGCCATATGATGACAAAGATCCCCTTTCTGAATATTCATCCTGACTCTCAATGACAGAAACCCACTCACCCCCTACTTGAGGAGTCACAGGTTTGGAAGTTATTTCCTCTGATCTCGTTTGCTGCTGCAAATAAAGTGTCCTTTGTGTGACAACAGCAACAACAAAAACCCAAACAGTAATTGCTAGTATTCCTTCAAATTTTATAACTTAAAATATTTCATAAAGTGTTTTCGTAAGGTTAAGGAGAATGCAAGCCTACGGAGAAGCCGGCCCGTGCAGAGACCCTTGCATTTAAAGTATTAAGAAGGAACTGAGACGCAGAATTATCGTTAATTAGGCCATCACACTTCTGAGTATATCCTCTAAAGAGTGAAAGTAGGGACTGGAGCAGGTATTGTACACTAATGCTCAGAGCAGCATCATTCACAATAGCCAAAGAGTGGAAAACCACCCGCAGGTCCATCAACAGATGAAGCAAAATGTGGTGTATGCGTACAAGAGAATATTGTTCAACCTTAAAAAGGAATGAAATTCTGACACATGCTATTGCATAGATGAACCAAAAGACATTAGTGCTGAGTGAATTAAACCAGAGAGAAAAGGATACATATTGTATGATTCCACTTATATAAGGTAACTAGAATAGGAAATTCATAGAGACAGAAAGTAGAACAGTGATTACCAGACTGTGGGAGGTGGGGAGAAAGGATTAGTGTTGAATGGGTACAGAGCTTCAGGTGCGGAAGATGGAAAAGTCTGGAAAGGAGTGGTGGAGATAGTTGCACAACACCGTGAATGTACCCAATGCCACGGAGTTTAAATGCTAAATTTTATGTTATGCATATTTTACCACAATAAAAAAAATTAGAGTTAAAAATGGGAATTGCGATGGGATGGGAGTCAGGAGGAAACTGTGATAATGGAAGATGTATTGTGACCAAATTCACCAAAAAAGTCGACTGCATTTGCATTTGACAAATAACGGACTTCTCAGCCCATGCGAGAGGAAGCTTCAAAGTCCATAATAATAATTTTCCTTCTTCAAAGACAAAAGAGGAGAATCGCTTTCTATTTTTTTACCAGTACTGACTTAATATTTTTAAAAATGTTGATATGACTATATCCAAGGCATAATGGCATGGGGAACAATTAATTCATTCTGTTTTGATGTTCTCTGCCCAGAACAGAGCTATAAATAGAAGGACAGTATCAGGACAGTCATAAGACATAGAGTAATTTATTCTTTCCAAAATCCTACTAAAACACATCTAATCAATTAGATGTTATTCTTCCTGTCCAGACAACTAAAAAGATGTTCTATTAATGTACACTCTGCTACATGTTTTCTGACATTACTCCAAGTCAGTGCTCCTTGCCCAAATCTTATGTAAAGCAAGGATTTAGAAACACTTCAATAATTGGTATCAAATACACAAAAGATGTGGGAAATTCTGTCTGATGAGATACCAGCATCATATGTAATAAGATGCTGTCAATGCGCCCGGCCTTCATTTTCATTCCTACCTGTGCACTCCTCTTTTGGCAAAGTATTTCCAAATTGGGAAATAAGCAAATCTTTTTAATGTTCTTCCCTAGCTTCCCTTCCATGGACACTGTTCCTCTTTTGACACCCACACATATATGTTGGGATGTCAGGGTATTTTAGGGCTGTTTGTATTTTAGGACATATGATTTTTAAAAATGTTTACCTTTTTCTGAAAGATTTTAGTATCTTCTTCAAAATACATGTTCATTTTCAATCTCTACTTGTCTAATTGACACGGGAAACGTCAAACAACAGGTTTGCAGGAGCCTCAGGGGCAATGCTTTTCACCAGCCCTGGCCAGCCGGGTCTCAGAGAGCTAACCTTTTCACATCATCACTTCTCAAACGTTGTCAACTTAATTTCAGATCCCAGAAACTCTTCTTCCGTCTCCCTTTCGGCTCTTCTTTTTTTGTTGTTCTCCAGCAGCTGAGGCAAATCACCTCCAGCCCTGGGACCTGCCTGGCTGCTGCTCCGGTCCTGCCATTGTTAGTCACGTGTTGGCTTTGCCACTTGGTTGACGTGGTAGAACAGGTGCAAGTCTACCTGAGCCGGGCGGAACAGCAGCGAGGGCACGTGTGGCCTCCTATGGCTAACATCGTATCTCGGCTCCTGTACTGTGATTTGGATGAGAGAAAGTTCGCATGCCAACACCCAACTCCGCCATCTTGTTTTCGTCCCCTTCTGATACCGTAAAAGCACCCTTTCTCTTCTCCTTACCTATTTACCATGACCACTCTACGTGTCACTGAAAAGACTGTTTTATTAGCATTTGGAGATTACATGAACCACAAAACTCATCCGATCTGATTCCTTCATTTGACAAACGAGAAAAACTGATGTAAGCTGCTTTGTCTATATCATAAAAATTACCTAAAAGGTTATGTAACTTTAACTTTGGTCATAATGACAATGATCATGGTAGTAGGGGTGGTGACAAATGTGGAGTCTCGAGGAATAAATGGAAAGATCCCTGGACTTGAACTCAGATGACCTGAGTCCTGATTCTGCTTCCACTTTTCCCATTTACATTACCATATGCAAATCATTGCCCTATGACTTGAGGTTGCTGGTGGTGGTAAAATGAAAGACTTGACTCAGAGGAACTCTAAAGTCCCTTTCCTTCTGAAGTTCCAGTGTCTCTGCTGATGAAGTGTGTGGTTTCGAAAGTACTCTTGTACCAACATTTCTTAAAGTTTAGTCCATAACTATGATTCAATATACTTTCAGCCCTATGTAATTTATCAACACTTGAAGGAAAAATCAAACTTAAGAACAGCTAGCATTATGTAATATTCTATATATTCCTGACAACTTTTCTCATTTATTTCTTGTCTATGTAAGGTATGATTTGATCACCATGCCACGCGATGAGAAAACAGGTTCAGAAAGGATACTGACTTGACCAGTGTCTTACAACTTTTGAGAGGCAGACTCTTGACACGAACTTGCTGGTGATATATTTATGCTCTTTTCAATATAAGAGTTTCCACATGATTGTTACAGAGAGACTGACAAATGTAACCATTAAACAATAATAATGAAGGAGTTCTGCGTTACAACATACACTACAAAAGCAGAGCAAGAGATTAATGAGGAACAGAACTAGATTACCTAGAGTATATATAAATAGAAAATGCATTATTTCCTTTAGTCCCCAAAAGCTTAATCAAAATGTAATTCCAGCAGTTTCCTTTCACAGATGTTCTTTCTCTCTCTCCTACATTTGATCTTACTAAAGGTAGTGAGCTCCTCCCATTTCTAGATATATGTGGGCTATAATGACTTAAATCTAATTTTTAGTTTTTAATGTATAGGATTCTCTACCATTCTGTTTCTGACACTCTTAGACTTACTCTCACCCTTACATTATTGCATTTGCTCATTGCAAACAGTAACATAGCTGAAAGGAGGATAATTCTGTGTTTATATTGCTACAGATGTTTTTAGTGTGAACTCAAAGTTATACAAGAAGACTGTTGCTCAAGGGGAAAAATAAACCAGAATTTTTGCCTATATTTTCTTGGGTATTACTAGTTGTCTTATTATTATTACTATTTCACAGAAGGGAACAAAATACTCATGTTTAATATGTAAAAGTTGCATGCCCAACTGCCCAGCAGAGAAACCTCTTTTAAACACATTAATTCTTTCTGTTTATCAAGTATGGGTGACACTAAAAGGTCAAGAGGACATTCTTTACAGAGGTACATTCTTGCCATTGCCAAGAGCCTGACGCAAAATGCAGATGGATTACTGTTGCGGAGTATGAATAAACCAGGGGCGGGATACACAGTATTTAACGTAAGGAAGTCTATAACTATAAAATATATTACTATATATTTTATAACAATATATCTATATATTTATATATAGTTATATTAAAAAATATAACTATATATTTAGTTATATAACTATAACTATAGTCTATAACTATACAATACCTTTCTTCTCTCTCCAACCAACATTTGCTCATACACAGACACACACGCACACACCTTTTCTCACCCAGAAATATACAAACATTTTGACAGGGACCTAGCATCTGTTTTCATGACAATTTAGAGACCAAAATAGGCAGCATGTGGGAGGCAGTGCAGCTTCGTAAAAACCAATCTACAGTAGGCTTACAGGAACTTGGGTTCTAGTCCTAGTGCGACACTGTCTGCTTGGCATTAAGCCAGCCTTTCATTCTTTGGATCAATGTTCTCTAAGTCAGAGAACTGAGGTTAAATGTGATGATTTCTAAACTTCCTTCCAGACCTAAGGTTCTATGAATTCGAGAAAAGAATTAGAAAAGAACGTCTACACCCGGGTAGCCCATTCCCTATATCCAGACTGCCTTTCACCAGTTACGACAGTGTGAAAAGCTCACCTCCCACAAAGTGAATACTTACAATCCATTTTTTCAGAAAGCACAGAATTTATTTTGCACGATTAGTTGTCTATCGTCAGATAAACCCACTAAATGCAAGTCTCAATGGAACACATGAAAATGAGGAAAACATTGCACCCAGGCTCCAGGAGCTTTCACTCACTGCAGAGATAGACTACAGACATGCAGTAAAAGGTACTGCGGAGTGCTATCAAGAGGTACCCCAGAGGGACACTGCTTATCACATGAGGGGAGACTGAACTCTGCCTGGAAACAAAACTTCCTAGTGAAGTTGGCATGTGGGTCTTGCGGCCTTGCGGATGGTTAGAAGATGACTTGCCCAGCAGGGTGAGAAGAAGAAATAGCCATAGACAAGTCAGGGGGATAAAAAATTGAGGCAAGTGCCAGCAACACCCCATTTGACTTCAGCTAAGTCTTGGTACACGGATGCACACGGAATTCCTACCTTCAAATGCATTTGTCACTGGTGGAAAGTCTTCACTTCTACTGTGGAGCAGGGCATATGAAATGACATAGGACTTGCTAAGAGGCAGAGCATCGCCTCATCAAGTGTCATCCCCGGGGTGGCCACTGTGTGACTCTATGATGCAATATGCTTCAGTCAACAGATCCCCAGTCACGGCCTTCAGTCATCCGCTCTAGACATCTAATCCCTGTCCAAGGCATTGGACCTCCCTTCAATACTGATAGCAAGTTAAAGTTAAAAAATTGTTAAACTGAAAATTATCAATATAACCTCACGCGGGGAACTAGTTTAAGTTAAAAGTTGCAGTAAAAGATATATTTAAGTAGAGAGATACCAACATTTGCAGAATAAAGGACCTTGGAATAATGAGAGATGAATTCTCCAAGGAAGGTGCAGTCTGAAAGTCAATACCTTCATACATAGGATAAGGAAGCTCTAGAAAACCCTTTCACAGAAAACACAGTTTAGAAAAAGTAATTATAAGCATTTTTTTTCTGATGGCACGATATTAATGTTAGAGAAGAGCGGTAGCTCCTGAATTTCTAGCATTTCCATTAAATAGCACAACGAAATTTTAAAACAAATTCAGCAAGAGTGTCACAAGTGAAAAATCTCTCCAGCACCAGGCAGAAATTTTCTGTCATATTAACAGTAGTATCATGAAAAATACCAAGGATTCCCTGTAATTAGCGTAAAGAAAATGGCCAGCAAAACTCATGACCAGTGAAATACAGAGTAGGAAGGATCCCAAGACCATTGGACATATACTTTAAGTCTCGGGAAATCAACTTGTGTCAAAAGCAAGGATTTAAAACAATGATCACAGAGATATTTCCTTCCTTCTTTGAGCTAAGGGTTTTACCCTCAGACTAGGGACCAAGGGGTTTGTGGCTAACTGCAGAGAAGCCCTGTAATTATGCCTGTGCATATAGGTAGTTGTTGTGTTGATACATTTACACATGTAAGACCACTGGATAGTGGTATGTAGTCATTACCTAGCCTAGGATTAACTCATCTCTATGAATTCTTTCACTATTTCAATACAGTTCTGAATTAAAAGTACTACTTCAAATAGAGAAACGGTGCTCTTAACAGAAGAGTAGTCAACAACAGTACTCCTGTCCTGACCTTGACTTTGTCCTCGGAAGGCTTCTTAGCCCTGCAGTATAGCCCCTCATTTCTGATCTCTCACAAAAGGGGTGGTATAAGCATCCCATCAACTACCTCTCCGTATTCCAGGTTGGCCCTTTGAAGACTGGGTTTTATTACCTCCAGTTTACCTAGCTCTTTCACTGGGAATTATCGAGAATAGAATGTTTTCTTACAAATGATACAAATAAACTTTATAAATAAGACTTTAAGTGGATGTTACCTATCAAAAAATTTCAAAGCTCAACATCTTGAAGTAGCAAGTGGCATCTCTTAAGATTTCCTTGGAAACTCAAATTAAACCAGCATTTGTATGTAAAATCATATTATAAATAAGCCATTGCAAGATATGCATATAGTTGGCACAAGATGTAATTTACACATTAATATTCACAATCTAACCCAGCTACTTTAAACCACTGACAACCAGCTTTGCTTCTTTATTTATAGAATTTTCCTGGAAAGGATCAGCATTTGCTGGGAAACTAAATGACTATGTTCTAATCATGCTTCTGAGACCTCATTTCAAGAACTCAGAAAAGTCTCCAAAAAAACTCTGTGAGATGACATTTCCATAAGTGAACTCGTAACGAATGTCTTTAATAAGGGTGATGGGTCTAAGAATAGTTATCCCATGTACGTAACTGACAGTTACAGTATAAATCCTGAGCACTCAATCCATTTTTAGTTTCTATAAGGGTGATGGGAATAACAATACTAAATCGGTATATCTTTTCACATTGGTCTTGATTTAGCATGTCTATTTCTTTCTGGTACTATCTCTCTGCTAAAGGGCAATGGGAAAACTCCAGGGGAGGGATTGAGGAAAGATAATTATTTTGTCCCATTTCAACAGTACTGTTCTTAGGGACATTCCATGCCTCAGTTTCTCTCTACCACTTTGAAAAATGGTGTCACTCATCTTGCTGGGGAAAACTTCCTTCTCAAATTGCTGAGATTTCTATAAATACTACTATTATTGCAGTCTACATTAGAAGGATCAAATCTAAACATTAGATTGAACTATAATATATGTAGCTTTCTTCCAAAAAAAAAAAAAAATCCCACACACAATATACACTGTATCACATGGCGTGCAATTAAAACTTAATATTTTCAAATTGTCCCTGCCATTATTTTATATCTGACCTGTATCTAAGACAAAACGTGGAACAAACCGGATCCATTTCCAACTATGCAGATGACTCATTATCCCGCTGTCTTAAAGATAGAAAAGATTAGTGAGCTTAAGTGTGGTGCTAGGAAGGAGCAAAAAACCTAGGAACCTGAAAATGAGCCTAAAGCCAAATCTTTCTGCTTGTGCTCCAAATCCCTCAATGATAGAAAAGGTTGGGACATGAGGTAAAGTTTGCCACATTATCCCAGGGATCTGCCAATCCACAGAGCACGCTCACACACGCACACACCTTCCAATTCTTTGGCTGTTAAAACTGTAACAGAGGGGTGCCTGGGTGGCTCAGTTGTTAAGCGTCTGCCTTCGGCTCAGGTCATGATCTCAGGGTCCTGGGATTGAGCCCATCGGGCTCCCTGCTCAGCGAGGAGACTGCTTCTCCTTCTCCAACTCCTCCCTGCTGTGTTCCCTCTCTCACTGTCTCTTGCTGTCAAATAAATAAATAAATATTCAAAAAAACAAAAACAAAACAAATCTGTAACAGAGGTAGAGTTCCAAACCTAACCCAGGATACTTGGCTTGAAGCTTTTTTTTTTTTTTTTCTCCATTTCTGTGAAACATTCTCTTCAGTACTTCATTAAAAGGGGGAGAACATGGCTTTGGGAATTTTCTATTTCCTATCTCCTACCCATCATCCGGTATCATTAATTCAGCGTCATGTGCATGTATGTGTTTTAAAAAGTCCTCATAAATACACATCATACCAAGTTAGGCCTTTTTACCCAGCTGTTGTTTTTGAGTACGTTGGGTTTAGCGGTGTTAATGGTATAGGCATACTCTTGGCTGCACCTATGTCCCAGCTGGAAAACAGATTCATGTAATTCACGTCACCTTTGTTGACAGGAAGGTCAGCAGTCTGAACAATTTTATTTATTCATTCACTTACCCTTTGTTTAGTTTTTTTGTGGGGGAAGAATTGGGGATAAGGTGATGTTGACATAGATATTTACTCATAGTGACTATAAGCATGCAGTTTGAGTTTTTAAAAGTTGAAATATATTTGCATGTGACAGTTAAACATAGCTTATAATATATGATGTGATTATACATAGAACGACTGTGAAATTTGGGAAAATTGATCTCTGGAGAAGCCAGCTTATTTTGTTCTACTTACACTATCTGTTTTAAATCAGATCTTATAGGAGATTCTAGAGGTAAGGGTCAAAATGCATGGGTGTGTGGTCAGACAGCAGCAACGTTCTTGCAAGAAGACCGACAACAGTTACATAATACTTGGCATGTAGTCTTCTGCCAGCCTCCTGTCCTCCTGTGTGAGGACATAAAGGCATATTCTAGGGCGGTGGTTGAGTCCCCCACTGTTTTTCACAGCAAGACATAAGGATAAGAACACTGTGTTGGAAAACACCACCTAGATGTGGAGAAACAGGATATCCTCAGCATCATCACCTCTCTGCTTAAGCATGGTCTTTGTCAGCAAGCTCAAACTGGATTTGGGAATCGTCACTGGGATTTTAATTAGTTGATGAGTATCTCTCACTGGCATTCATATTTTCTGTTCGGGATCCTTTCTGCCAGCAACACCAGGTCCTTTGTCAGAGCCAAAGCAGACTTTGCTCGTTAAAGTAGAAGCAGCATCCCGTGGTTCCAATTCAGTTTGGCTGGAGGCTTTTAGACCTCATGGAGTCTCCATTCCTTAGGTCGAAATAGTATACTGAGAATCGAAGACCCTCCTGGCCAAAAGGTACTAATCCATGAATATCTGTATCCTTTCCCGAGGGGCACACTACATCCCTGAGGACTTAAACACCAGCTCTTCCTATATTGGACTCTGGGATTCAAGGAAAATGGCCTGGCCTTATCTGAGTATAAGCTGACTTTCCCAAGATTTTAGTAAATATATTTTTATTGGAAGAGAATGGGTGGAGTCTGTTTTTCCAAATACTGTCTCATGAGGTCACAACTGTGCTTGAGATGCACCCTCCCACTCGAAAACAAGCCTGTCTTCTTCCAGTTTCAATTCTGCTTACTTCTTTAGCCTTGACCCTGAAAATGCAGGTTTTCCCTTGCCCAGTCCTGGGGCTGTTTGAGCTCAAGCGAGCTGCTCTTCAATCCTTGTTCTGTGTCCCAATTCTCACCCTGTTTTCTCACAGCAGATAAGCATTAAAAGTCAGATGTGGAGGGCGCCTGGGTGGCACAGCGGTTGGGCGTCTGCCTTCGGCTCAGGGCGTGATCCCGGCGATCTGGGATCGAGTCCCACATCAGGCTCTTCTGCTGTGAGCCTGCTTCTTCCTCTCCCACTCCCCCTGCTTGTGTTCCCTCTCTCGCTGGCTGTCTCTATCTCTGTCAAATAAATAAAATATTAAAAAAAAAAAAAAGTCAGATGTGGAGTATAGTAAAATAAATGAGAGGGAACTTCCTTCTATTCCAACTGTCTTTGCCAATAGGAATGGGAAAGAAAGAATCCCAAGCCCACCCACATGTTCTGGACTGAATGGTGTCTCCTCAAAATTCAAATATTAAAGCCCTAAGCTCCAGTTCCTTAAAATGTGACTGTATCTGGAGATTAAGTATAGTTAAAGGAGATGTGTATGTGTGCCAAGTTGACAAGGGGTGGACTTATAAGGGTTAATTTTATGTATCAAGTTGGCTGGGCTATAGTGATTATCTAGTAGATCAAACATTATCCTAGATATTTCTGTGATAGTGTTTCTGGATGAGATTTCATTTAAATTGGTAGGATTTGAGTAAAGCAGATTGCCCTCCACGGTGTGGGTGGGCCTCATCCAATCAGGTAAAGGGCCGACTAGAACAAAGGGCTGACCTCCCCTGAGCAAGAGGAAACTGTGTCAGGAGACAGCCTCAGACTGGAACAGCAACATGTGGGTTATCTGGGTCTACAGTCTGCTGACCAACCCTGCAGATTTTGGACTTTTCAGCCTCTATAATCACATGAGCCAATTTCTTTCCTTTTCTTTTTTTTTAAGATTTTATTTATTTATGTGACAGAGAGACAGCCAGCAAGAGAGGGAACACAGCAGGGGGAGTGGGAGAGGAAGAAGCAAGCTCCCAGCAGAGGAGCCTGATGTGGGACTTGATCCCGGACCGCCGGGATCACGCCCTGAGCCGAAGGCAGACGCCTTTAACAACTGCGCCACCCAGGCACCCCCACATGAGCCAATTTCTTAACATAAATCTCTTTATACATATTTCTTCATATATGGAGATGCGCGCGCGCGCACACACACACACACACACACAAGAAAGGAAGAATCTTAAGTACTTCCGTATTATGGACTGAATTGTGTCTCCTCAAAATTTATATGCTGAAGCTCTAATGTCCAAATATTGTAAAATATACACACACATACACACGCACCTGCACATATACATACTATTGGTTCTGTTCCTCTGGAGAATGCTGACTAATACACACCTAATATCTCATCCTGTCATTCTTGTTCCTATCTACCGAGTCTGGAAATGACAGGTTGGAATATTCCCACCTCGGTTGGTGTTGAAAGATCTAAGCTATGCAGGCGGTTAAGCTGGATGTTTGGGGTGGGGGGAGCCTTTATTTTACAGATTAGTTTTTATTCATGTAATTAAAAATGGACCTATACCAATGAGCCCCATTTTTATTTCTTTCACTGTTCCTAGAAGGCTTTTCTCCCCTGACTATCACCATCTGAGCTAAGGTGCAGTAACTATGTTGGAAAGGCTGAGAGGTAAATTAAGTGACATGACTATGTCACTTCGGCATTTCTTTAAGAGGAGGGTGACGGACACCCCTGTTCTGTTTTTTTATCCATTAGACTGTTTTCTTCAACTACCAGGACAGCAGCACACACTCTCCATTAGTAGAATTCTAAAATCCAATGATAGAATCCTAAAATCCAATGTAAAGCTAACAATCACATACAGAACTGAGAATTTCTTTTTCTTTTTTTCCTTAAGATTGGACAAAAAGGGAAAGAAAAATTTCCTTTCAAGACACGTTAAACACTTCAGTTTAAGCATTAGACTCGGGAAGCTTGAAAAAAGCTACTATAGACATTGTCGAATGTGATATTTAAGTATTTTCCCCCTATTTTTCCCCTCAGCAAGAACCTTGTCCTCTTTACTATAAGTGTTCGCATAATATTGTTTATATTTCATGAAAAAATTCTATTTTTTAGCCAAGTATATATTTGTATATAGGTTTGAATGAATGCAATATATAACTCCTCATACATTGAAAAGTTGGAGACACTGAAAATTATCTTAAGAATTACCAAAGATACGTAATGAATCCTTGACATATTATTCCCACATGCAGCATTTCTCTGCTATATCATTCAGATCACCTTGTCCCATGTGGGAACAAACCCATTACCCTGAGGTTTTGCTGCATTCACTTTGCAATTGAAGGGAAAAAAAAATACTGTATATGCCAGTTAATCATCCCAGATGTAAGCACCAGCTGCACTCTCTGCTTTGTTTATGAGCATATTTTACTTCAGGTAAACACTGTAATTCTGGCAGAAAACTCTGCTTGGTGGATATGAATCCTGTTGTTAGGTATTCATCATTTTTTAAGAACATTTGCATTTGTACAGCAAAGGGTGCTAAATTAAAGGAAAGTAAACTTGATTCTTGTCTTGGCTCTGCCACCCTGATTCCAGGCAAGATAATTAGTCTCAGTGTCCGCATCTGTAGATTGGAAAAATGTTATTTATTCTACAGAATTGCTGTAAAAAGAAATAATTTATGTGAAATTTTGCAATACCTGGACATAGCTTTTGTTCAGTTAATACTGGCTAACCCATTCTCTTCTGTAAAGAAAGTGAGTATAACATCTGCTTTACATCTCAAGTATACCATCAGGAAAAAAAATATGGTAATAACCACAAGTACTCTGAAGGGTATCCTAAAGGGGAGAGGCAAATATAAAGTATGTTCATTTGCATGTGTGTGTCTGTGTGTTTTTTTTCTACATTCTGTGTTAAATCCATTCATCGTCGTTCCAGCTGGGCAATGCCAATTGGCATGACTAGGTCTTCTGACTTCCTCCCATGTGCCTGTCCCAGATTTTAAGCTCAGTTCTTTTTTTTTTTTAATTTAATTTTATTTTTTTTATTTTGATGTTTTTTTATTATATTATGTTAGCTCAGTTATATTATGTTATGTAAGCTCAGTTCTAATCAGCGTGACAAAATGTTAGTGGAAATATTTCAGAAGTGGTTGACATATAGTCGAGTCATTGTTCTTGGTGGAAATTAATGAATAACTGCCAGTTAATATCTTAATTCAACTCTGCTGACAGAATCCATATGCACAGGAGAGTGCTAGCCAGCTGGAGTAAGCCCTCAGCTGACTACAGGGTGAGTCACTGATTCATTTTCTCAGGTTTGGGCAGTTGGACTGCAACTCAGAAAACTAAACAAGAGGGAGGTTATATCTGTCAGGAAAGTGGGCTGAGAAGAACGAGACATAGAGATGCTTTTTTTCCTGGGGAAATTGAAAAAAGTTAAAGAAAGAAAGCTCAGCAAGGTAAAATTGTTTGGAGAGACATCCATTCATAAAACCAGGGTTCCCTTTTATTTGGTCCAGTTACATGAAGGCAGGCAGAGCTCAGGGTCAGGGTCTTCCAAGGGTAGGTAGGTAGGTCTACTTGGGCGTACTACCTATGCAAATCAGGTCCTCTCTGGCTACTTCTCCTTAAGTGTGGTTTGTGTAGGAGGATGGGGGGGGCAGGTTTCTCATTCATAGGTATGGAAAAGGGTAAGAATAACACCACCAGATATTACACATACTATTCAGCTACTTGAAATTGATGTGGGACGTGAGCTGACCTGACTTCTGAGTGACTTGGAAGAACTCCATTACTGTTTCATAGTGGCCTGATGAAGCCAGAGAATCCAAGCCCCAGTCAGAAGGACTTTCCATGGAGCCCTCACCACCCCTCCCGCAGCTTCCCCCAGTTACAGACCAAGCCGCTTACCACTTTCACAGAGCAACCCGAGCACCCAGCATCTGTGTTAGGACCCTCCAAGTTCCTAATATCAGAGGTTTCAACCTCAATGTCAGCTTAGTTCTTCCCCCCAGCTAACAGATTTGATTTTACTTGTGCACAGGAGACACACATACATGATTGATCAAAAAGACAAAAAAACCAAACCAAACCAAAACCAGACAATAAATAAAACCAAGTCTTGAGGGGAACGGGTCCATTTCTAATCTGTGCTGCACACACTGCAGGGCCCCAAAGGCTCCCCCGAAACCAGCATTGTCCAGGAAAGGGCCAGGAGGCTGAATCACACCAATTCGAGGAATACTGATGAGAAACATCACCCGATTCAGTAAACAGGTGCCTGAATCATTGGGAAGAAAAGAACAAAGGGGAGAAAAGACATGACAATAACAAAGTATATGCTCGATTACAGTGGAAGAAAAACAAAGAAAGGAAAGAAGACACACCAGTCACATTCTGGAGGATGACCCTCTCTAGCAATATTTGTACAATGTAGTAACCTTTTTTTTCTTTTTAAATCTTTTGTTTACTCGCCACAATCATTGTTATAAATACCCAAGTCATGGTGTAGAAAGAATCACCAACGTACCTGCTTTCCTGAGACAGGCCCAATTTATGCTTGTTATTCTAACATAATAACTTTTTGGTTTGGGTATAAATAATACAGTAAGTCATAGGGGAGTTTGGGGGCTTATGTTTTAGGGGGGCTCAGATGCTTCAGATAAATGTTTAAGGTTGTCTTTATGGACTATCTCTACGGAATATTCAAGGGCTAACATTTACATGGGGCTTATTCCAGGCCAGGCACTATTCTGATATGCTATACGCAGTAACTCCTTCGGCCAACTCAGAACAACCCCAGGAGGTAAATGTTATCGTCCCTATTTGACATGAGAGCACTGAGGCAACTTGCCTAAAAGCACACAGCAAAAAAAGCAGCATTTTGAGATGGGAACTTGAGCCATCTGAACCCAGAGGCCTTCATTTAATTACTATATGCCTTTCAAGTATTTGAAATTAACCCTGTTCTATCTCTTGATTATTCATATTGATTGGAGTAATTAATAATTTATTAATAAATCCCACCAAATATTTTACAAATATAGCCACAAGAAAAGAAATATACACTATTCAGTCTTCTCTCCACATTGCCATGTCCACCACAAATTCATAATAGAGGCATGGAGTGGGAATGAAATGACCTAAATTACTTTTAATTTACCAATAAACAGAACTTAGGAAAGGAATATGGCTGATCAACAAACCAGATACTCAGTTCCCAGACACACTGTCCCCTGACCCACAGCCACTGCCCCAGGAAATTTTGGCAATAAGATAAAGACCAGAAGGCCCTCAGAAATACAGTTCCATTTACTAGACAGAAAGGAGAATTCAAACAACTTTCTTTGGGGCACTTTACTAAAACCATATCCTTTGGTCCAAAATTGAAATCTTATGGATTCTTTTGAAACATATATTGAAACATATTTAAACATGAGACGCAAGTGTCTACAATTCTTATCAAGCTTGATTATCTGACTCCCCTGCTCAAATCAGGTTGGAAGAGTATGGGAACTGTTAGAGCAATAAGACATGACAGCTAACTATTGGAGAGATGACAAATAAAATGCAAAAGTGAATGTAGACACATCTGAGCTTTGCAGTGAAGAATGAGCAATGACGACCCCGAGTAGCCATCACAGAAAGTATTAAGTTATACTCAGCATCTCCTGCCTAATATAATCTCTTGGGAGAGCTATATTTATAATTGCTTTATGAAATCTTGGTGGCTACAGTTGAGAACCTTAGTTAACTTTCTGGAAGGTGTCTCTGTCTAATGATGTTTATGCACTGTAGGGTGCTTTTTGTTAATAATACCTGATGTCTATTAAGTCATCCATCCTGATTCTGGATGAAATATTATTTACCCTAAATGTGCCTACCAATATTTAAAAGAACCTGACAAACGAAATAGGTAGGACATGAAAAGAAAAAACCTTTCTAATATATGATTCCCTGCATAGTGGGAACACTCTAAATGAAAAACTCTAATTTCAATTACCTAAATGCATTATTTATACAATTTAAAACCAAATGTGTATTTGAAACACCTGGATCATTCAACGAACTTTTGACATTATCTTTATGTGTGGAATTGCATAGATGCAGCCCGAATGGCTGTTCGTCAATGCTTACAAATGTTTTCCTGGCAGGTTAGTAATAGTTTTCCATCTCACGTTTCCCTTTTATGAAATGAAGGTGGTTTTAGACACATCATCTGCCTGTCAGGTACTCAGTTTGCATTAGAAGAGAGACACATGGAGCAATTTTGTTATAATTCCATGATAAAAAAATTATGCCACCAAGAAAAGCTGGGTAGAATGCTGCTTTTTAAGGATAAAGTCTGCTGCAGAGAAATCTGTCAGGACTTTTCCATTTTTATTCCCACTTCTATTTTCTACACTTGAACTTAGTAATCCTTGGTATATTTTGGCAGAGCCTGAGCTTGCTTCTCAGTTCCAACTTCCCCCTATTAACCTAAAATGAAATTCTATGAAGCTCTATGGAGAAAAATCACAGGATCTAATGGAAAGCTTGTATTAGCTATCTTCTGCCTCAAGCTTCTGCTTAATGTTCCAAGGACAAGATAGAGAGTGACGTGGAACACCCACGGGGTAGGAGAACAAGATGTTGAATACATGCACATGTCTCATAATGGGATATAGAGAGAGACAGAAACCAGAACCTTCTTACTATTAGTTAATTTCCCGAAGCATCGACTTCCTAAAAATAACCTCAGGCTATCTCTTTGGCCAAATTCTTAGACCTGACGTCAGATACTATATTTAGGACAGTAGCTAGTAGGAAGATTTTATCTGCTCATTCAAAATTTTCCTTAACACAGCGACAGGTGCCAGTAATAAAAATGAACAAGGACCGGAAAACTTGAGCAAGAGGCTTGAAATTGCAGGAAATGAAGGGGGAAGAGCCATGCAGGAGTTAGAGCCATTAATGTCCTTGTTGCCATCAGGGAACTGGCTTGTTTTTCAGAAATTAACACAATACATACATACATATATACATACGTACATACATACAGACATACTCTTGTTTGGCATTCAGCCAACTGGGCTTTCAGCAATAGAAATTTGGATTCACTTTAAAATAAATCACCATATTAACAGTTATATTACCTGCCTTCTTAGATACGCAGAAGGAATTAGAGGTAGATAATTTTGATCATTATTACTAAATTATTTTTATCTATGGTTTTAATGCTAATCCTTTGTATAAAACAATTTTAAACACTTGAAGAGAGCTAAAGTTCCTTTACAATTCAGAGCAGAAAGATATATAATAGAACACTGGAAACATTTGTTTTGTTAATGAGAACCACCAGGTGATAAAGAACCTTCTATAGACATGGGCTTGGGGGTGAGTAATTGGTTTGGCATCAACTTAAGTTACTGCCAGAACAGTTTAGAACGTTATTTCCCCCCAATGACATTAAAGATAGAGGTCTAAAAAGAAACACAATGACTAAGGGCTCTTTTCTTTTTTCACCCACAAGTTCTTTTTTCCATTTGCTTGCTTTCTTCTTTTCTTTCCCTTTTTCTTTTCTTTTCAACACTTTAGTGGTTCTCTGATGTTCTTTTGTATCCTGACAATTCTATAATGAAAAGTGCTTACTCATGGTGAAATTTGAAAGAACTCCCTCAGATTAAAGCTAGGTCGTGGGAGCTCATTGGACGGTGAAAGCCATATTCCATTTACCATTTGCCTAACTAGCCAGGTGAATTACGGACAGGAGGCATTTGCTTTTCAAGGGAAAAGAAGGTGTAAAAATCCAGAGGAGAAAGGACTTTGCCTTTCTTCCCATTGTCTTTTATTCTCAAAGAACCTTAGATCAAGCTAGCAATATCCTTACAGACCTTCTGTCACCGAACTGCCTTGTGTTATCATGAAATTTTAAAATGGCTGCCATTTTAAAGACTCACATACAGGAACCACCAAAACCACCTCAGAGATCAGAGAGGTTCAATAACTGAGTTCCCATGGCTCACAAACAACAGAGCTGAGATTCAAACCCAGTTTACAGGACTGCAAAGCCCTGTAGCCAACCACCGCATCCTATGCTTTCCTAAAATGCCAAGGCACCAGTTTATGAATCCCTTCTCATCGCACCTAGTTTTCAAGAATAGTTATCATGAAAGAAAACCTCGGTCCGAATTCCTTTCTCTGTTCCCCACGTTCCCACTGCCATAGTAGAAATGCTAGTTAATAATGAAGTGCTCCCAAGTGTTTAAAACTCCCTAGCTGATGGCACAAAAGGAAGCAACATGGCTAATTTAGAAAGTGAATCTACAAGATGGAAAAATACAGTAACACCTTACTGACAGGGAGACTGCCTGTGGATCTTTACACCTTTAGAAATATGTCTTCAAGGAGAAAACTGAGATGAAAATGTCTAATTTTGAAAGTACATTCATATATAAACTAAATGCTCATCTTCAATACAAGCACATTCTACCACTGTGCAGATTTAGAATTGAACAGTTATGTCATCTGGAATTATTTACTGTAAAAATATCGTTTATGAAAAAAATGTTTAATGAGAGCCTCCCACTGAGGCAAGCGCTAGGAATTCAAAAGTGAACATGACAGATAAGAATTTTACTGTCATGGTGGTTAATGCATGAAATAAATAAGCAAACGCAAACAAATCAAAACAAGTGCTAGAAAGGAGACTGAGCCCGAGGGCCAGGCTGGTTAAGGCTGAAAGCAGAAAATTAAAGGAGATGGTTCAACCAAGAATTTAAAGGGGCGCCTGGGTGACTCAGTCTGTTAAGCATCCCTCTGTTGATTTTGGCTCAGGTCATGATCTCAGGACCATGAGATCGAGCCCCGTGTGGGGAATCTGCTTGAGATTCTCTCTCTCCCTCTCTCTCTGCCCCTCCCCCCTCAAATAAATAGATAAATCTTAAAAAAAAAAAAAAAAGAGTGTAAAGAAGAGAATCAGAGTCAGAGAGAGTAGCAGGTAAAAAGCCCTCGAGGTGGCACAGCCTTTGGTGTGTGCTGGGAATGGAGAACAGAGTGAGGCTGAGGGACGGTAGGAGGAAGCAGGATTTGGGCTTAGTGTGGGGAAGTGGTATGGCACGAGATGGAGGAGGATGAGAGAAGTCTGGTTATGACATCAAGTTCAGATTTGAAAGGTATGTGCAACGAGAATCCACTGAATGCTTAAGCGAGGGGCCCATGTGATCTGTTCTGCATTGTAAAATCTCACTTTGGCAGCTATTTTGCAGAGAATGCTTTTAGAAGGGAAGAATGATGGCAAGGAGGTTAGTTAAGGCTAGTCTAGGTGACAGATGAAGCTAGCTTGCATTAAGGTGGTACATATGGGGACAGAGAGATGAATGGATTTGAGATATATTTTGAAGTAGAAATTACAGCACTTGCCGATAGGTCGGATAAAGAAAGTAGAAGGAATGGAGGAATCAAAATTTTGATTGAGCTTCTAGGGGGATAATGATGCCCTTTATGGAGAAGGGAAAGCCAGTAAAGTACTTTTCTAATCCTTTTATGAGTCCAAATTTCGATAGCTAAAATAATTATGCCTGATTATTATTATGTGCTTTATCTGACATTAAAAAATACTATTTTAGTTAACCAATTTTCAGTCCTGCGGAGCAGCATTATAATGGTCATTTTATACATGAGAAAATTGACATTCACAAAAATTATGTAACTTTTTCAAGGCTTCAATCTGGGAATTAGTAGAAACCAGGTACGTTTGGCCAAACTTCCCAGTGGTGGAGTTTATGTGTATCTGGCTTTCAATTTTAGCTTCGTACCTATGTCAGTGTCTGGCATAGACAGGTAGCATATTCTTAATACATATTTATTACCTACAAAAAACAGGTGATTTCTACTATGCCTTGATGCTTCTCAGATATTCTCAAACATACTCCCTTCTAAATGACATGTTAAATAGTAATACTATTTAAGTAGATTCATAGGTCTGTCCTTTCAACTCCTTCCCCCAATTGGGACCACACAGAGAGCGCTACCACTAATGAACTACTCTAGTTATATTCTTATCTCTGCATCCTTCCTGGAGAAAGAAAGTCTTAGGAGGGGCCATAAGAGTCTCACATAGGACTCAGGTTCTCAAGACCACTGTAGGGAGAGCTAGGAAATACACGGTCAGAGGGATGGTAGCTGAGGCACGGCCCCCGCCTTGGCCAACACCTCCAAGTCCAAGGTCTCTGGACTTGGTTTTATTATGGATCATCTCTAGTCTCAGGGTCACGAGCACTCTTACCCTACAGTCCACTCTCACAAGGAGAGCCCACTTCACTGGCAGGGCTTAGGACACCCTAATAGCTCCAAGAGAGTTCTCCTCTTCCGCAAGGAAACTTTCCAGCCTCACATTATTCCAATCACAGAGTCTCAATTTCTGACATGCCATTCATCAACCAGTGCTAACCAGCTCTATTGAATATACTGCTTGTTGAGATACAAGCTGTTTTTGCACCTAAAACAAAGGTCTACTGGGTATCAAGCAGATTCTTTGCTATTGTCTTTCCCCTTAGCTGTAACACTAGCTTCCCTAAAAACCCAGGCTCAATGAGATCCACTACATGCCCATAAAAATATGCTTTATTCCAACTTGGATTTTACTCCTTTCCTTCCCTTACGCAGTATCCAAATTTGTAATTGTTCTTTATCTTGATGTAGGGGATTATGTGGCAGACTTGGAGAGGTCCATTTCAACCTCTGGAAGACTTACAGTAAACACAGTCCTGGAATAAGTCTGCTGCCTATAGGCAGACAGGACTTGATGAACACTTCTACCCCTTCTTCAAAGAGATAACACCTGGCCATCCTCATGCTACTTCTGCTTTACTTCCCACCTCCCGAGCTGGGTAAATTTCCTAATATCGTTCCTCATAAATGCCATCTTCCTCATGGTTTAAGTCCTGCCATTCCTCCAAGGACCCCCAGCACTGCAGACATACTTCACAAAGACAAACAGTATGTCATCAGGGTTCCAACACATAGGAATGAATCAGATTCTCAACTACATCATTGGGATCAGCCAGAGATAGCACTGGAGACATTTTTTTTTTTTTTATCAGAAAGGAATACAGTTAAAGAGCACACCTGGCTATCACTATCCATAACTCCGTGGCAGGCTTCACCGCTGTCCACGACATGAAACCCAGCTTCACCTCGGCCTGGAGGAAGAAGGGGCTCAAGGGTAGAATAAGTGTCAGATTCCTCCAGAGGACTACGTCTTTACCACTAAGAGAGGGAAAGCCCAATCAGAGCTCCTGGCTCTCAAAGAAATCCCCCAGCAACAAACTATTATTAACTTCCCACCTACCACTCTGCCATCCCCTCTGCTTGTCTTCCAATTGGGACTAGCTAGTTTGAGCCTTGGAATAGCGCCAGGGCTTCTCACGCATGTCTGTGTTGGAGCTGTCACCTCCTGCCATATGCTCCTGGAGCGCATGTTGATGTCCCCCCGAATTCATATGCTAAAAACCTATTCCCCAGTGGGATGTATTAGGAGGTGGAGCCTCAGGGAATTAACTAGGTTCAGATGAGGTCATGAAGATGGAGCCCCTGTAGAGGGATATCAGTGTCCTAAGAAGGAAAGAGAGACTAGAGCTCGTTCTCTCTCTGCCACGTGAGGAACAGCAAGAAAGCAGCCATTTGTAAAACCAGGAAGCGGGACTCTCACCAGACACGAAATTTGCAGGCACCCTGATCTAGGACTTCCCAGCCTCTGGGACTTTGAGAAATAAATACTTGTTGTTTAAGCCATCCAGAATGTGGCATTTTTGTGTTAGCAGTCCAAATGGACAGAGACATGTGGTAACCCAGTGTCTGACTTTTTCAACATCCCCTGATCTAATTTCCCAGGCTAAGTCTGACATCCTGTCCAGATTCCTTCCCCTTATGATCAGTGGTTTTGCAACTGCCAGTCCCATCTCAGCATGCTCTTGAACCATGATGTCATGGAGATAAAATATCTAAAGCTTTTAGAGCAGAAACAAACTTTAACTATCTTCTATGTTTTACTGAAGATGTGATTTACTCAACATCAGAAAGTAAGTTAATAATGACTAGAACGCAAGCCTTCTGACTCATACGACAATGCTCTTTACACTATCCATGCCAGCCCATTCTTAGAAAACAGGTTCAGCAATGGAAGGAAACCCAAAGAGGGTGTATTATTAAAATATGAATGTGGGAGCAAATTATTCATCTTGTAAGTCAGGTTCTATTCCAGGAAACTCTACAAACATTGAAAAAGGATGATAAGTGCCAATGTTTACAGAGAAATGCACCCAGGTATTTTCATCTTTAAAAGTTTCTGCAAACTTGTCAAACTAAATCCTGATGAGATGGGGAAAAGTTATTTTTTTCTTTTATTTAAGGCCAATTAACTTAGAGACAAATTTCCACATTTCCTCTGTAATGTAGGAAGGAAAATACATAAAACACAGTTAATGTATTTGGAAGATTAATCAAGTGAGATGTCCCAACCCAGTGCGTGTGGAGCAGAGGATTTCTTGCTGTTTAAAGTCTTCCAAAAGCTAAAAGCCTACCAATCTGCTCCAAAGTTGAGCTTCACTCTCAGGGTCAAATATCTCTGGCTACAAAGTCCTTCCCTATCTGAGCTACTTCTGTCCATGAGAATCGGCTCTGCTGGGTTAGGAGCAGTGTAGGCATCATTAAAAGCGTGTTCGCAGATTTTTTTTTTAAAGGTGAACTGTCTAGATCCTATGTATTCATGAAGCAAATCAACAAAAGGACTAAAATTGAAACTCACATATCATAATTTCATTCTTTTTTGGTCAACTTCGGTTGTCATGAACATTTCTGGTGGTTTTCAAGTCAAAATTTTCCATCGAATTTTGAATTTCCCCATCAATTATGCTGCTACAAAATCAGTGTCTGTACTCAAAATGTACACCGAATACGTGGCCCTTATTTAACAGGTACATAGATTTTTAGGCTCTTTTTTTTTCACCGCCAATTCTTATGCTGCTGCTTTAAGAGCCACTGATAGAGAACTCAGAATTACATCATCCGTCTCCCCCTAAAGGGCTTAGCTTGGACCAATCTGAGCCTAGCAAGTAATTTCCCTTGATGATAATGTACACATTTCTCAGCTAATAAGTCTTTTCTCACCGACTTGTTAATTACAGACTTGAGCAATAAGTTAAAAAACAGAACTCCATGAGGCTGGAGTTCGCTACACGCAGTGCGAGCAGGTCATGGAACTCCTCCCGAGACAGGTGCAGGATGGCAAAACTGTCAGGACTTTGAATCATCAGCCAAGTCATCACCAGGGTAACGGTCAGCCAGTATCAGCAGTTAAATCACAGTAGAGGGGACAAGTGGTCTTGACAGCCAGGGGACACCTGAGGACTCAGGACAACATTAAAAGTAGTTTGAGATACACTCCTCTCCTCTTCGGTGCAGCACTTCTCGCACCATGTCCAGACTCTCTTTCTCGTCTTGGCCTAATGCGTGTTCACAGCTTTACTGAAAGTTTGTGAATGTAGTTTTTCTTAGCTGAATGTTTCCTTCATTATGAGATGTCATTTGTGTGCTTAAAGCACAGATGCATAATGACTGAACTATCCCCAGGTGAACCGTACACCCTGGTTTTCCCAGGACAGTCTCGGTGTGAAGCCTGTTATTCCAGGTTAATTGTTAAGATCTTCCCCTTCCATTCCCCAGATGAATGTTACATTATACCGTCCAATGACCCACTACGAATGACCAGTAAGTTGCGTGGAATCCTTCCATCAGGCATTGGTCACACCAACAATTTGGTCATTGAAAATGTTTTCCTTTCACTGATTATTACTTTGATTGAAGTTTCTTTCTAGATGGGCTTGTCGCAGCTGTGTTCCGCTAGAGCTTCTTTTCTGTGTTCTACATTCTCGTCTCAGGCTTCAGACATACAGGATGAAGCCGACATAATTCCATCTTCGCCTCTGATGCTCTTAACCAAGGGGAAGAAAGTATAAGTGATGGTAATCAATGTAAATCTGGCCATCGTTCGGATCATCTCAGCCTGGAATTATATTTGGAAGAGATACGAGTCTCACAACTAAAAATAAAGAACATTCACATTTTTACAGTGATCTATAAAAAAAAATGCCAAAAAGCATTTAGTGCAGTATCCTTTCCCACCTCCCTCACACATAGTATTTTTCCCCCGCAGGCATTCAGCAAGGAAAAGATTGTCCTCAAGGGATTTCATCTTTGCCTATTTCACAGCACCAAAAATTAAAGCAATTTCAACTCTTTGCCAAAAAAACGCAAGTGTAATCAGAGATTTTTCATTAAAAAGATCATCAAACAACTTTGATAAAACTAGTAAGAACTGTGTCTGTGTTAAGGGTCAAGACAGAACCAGAAAAACAGGCTCACATAATTATTGTAGTGAGACCTAAGCGATGATTTGAAGGAATCATTTAGAATGGCATGTAGTCAAGTGATGAGAAAGGAGAGGGAGTGCCATGGAATCAGTACCTTCCAAAATTGCTGGAAGACACCAAAGACCTCTCCTCTTCTGCCACACACACCTCTGAGAGACAGGTGTCATCTCTATTTTTCAGTTCAGAAAACTGAGACCAGAGAGACTCAAGCGTATTCCAAGCCATAAGGGACATAAAATGACTGCTGAGTTCTCAGGGAGATGAAGAGCTGGGTGGTAAGACAGGAAGACTCTCTCTGTGTGTTATCTTTAATAGATGAACAGTTTCTGAAGAAGGTGAAAGTACACAGGTATCCAGGTGTGTGTAATAAAATTTGCTCAAATTCTCTTCCTTAGAATCCAAAGTCGGTATAGGGTTGGT
This sequence comes from Ursus maritimus, assembly GCF_017311325.1. Lineage (NCBI taxonomy): Eukaryota > Metazoa > Chordata > Mammalia > Carnivora > Ursidae > Ursus > Ursus maritimus. The sequence continues at coordinate 13,120,778 of NW_024425341.1, read as the reverse complement.
TCCTTCACAACATTCTTCCTTCAATTGCCTCCCTAACAAACGTGGTCTATTTCCTTCAACTGAAATGCAGAATTTTATTTTATTTTTTTAAAATTCTTCCAAATATTAACTTATTTATTTTTTAATAATATTTTTATTATATTATGTTAGTCACCATACAGTACATCCCTATTTTTTGACGTAAAGTTCCATGATTCTTTACTTGCGTATAACACCCAATGCACTAAGCAATACGTGCCCTCCTTACTACCCATCACCAGCCTATCCCATTCCCCCACGGGTACTACATCTAGGAAGGAGCCTCAAACTGAAACAATTTCTCATTTACATGGGACAGTCACCTATAAATCAGGATATTAATAGAGAACATTACAGCAAACGACAAGGCAGATGAGGAAGGAGGCAGAGACATAATTAGAAAAACTTGCATCACAGAGGTCCTTCTTTCATGACCAAGGACACAACTGGGCACTGGACTATTGTAATCTGTGTATGATGGACCTGAGTTTTGACCAAAAGTTGCTGAGTCTCATAGGACAATTCTTAGTGATGATGAGATACCAGACATGAACATTCTCAGTCAATCTCGGAGGTCTGACATAGGCAATTAGTCCTTAAATATCTTTGTGTGTCAGACCTTAGGTCCTTTTTGAATAATAGTAATTTTAATGACGGTAGAGATACTTTAATATCTGTTGATTGACAAAATGATGTATGTACATATGCACTTGGAGACCATTTGCAGAAACTCCAAAGTCTAGAAGGTAAGAACTACTAAGGAAAATCATGTTATATAATTACAGTTGAATCTTACAACTATTTTTGATTTGTCCAAGAGCACCTGGTTGTCTTTCCAGGATCATCTACCTATGGTAATAGGTTTAAAACCCACCTTCCGGTTCCCGTACTATTTGCCGATCATCCGTTACTTAATCTGTCATCTCCAGAAGGTCTTTTGCATCTTCTTGATTCATATCTTGCCTATTTTTCCCCCTCTCTTCTCTTAGAGCATATCCAGTCTACATTCCAATATGGATCACTGGATACAAAATTAGAGCATTCTAAAGCTAACAAGCATTTCATAGTATTGTCTCATAAAACTTGCTCATTTTAGAGATAAGTGAATTGAGGCCCAGAGACGAAAATTGACTTTTTTGACATTGTATACATAGCCAGTGGCTGAGCAGACTTCATAAGCTCAGGTTCTTTCTCCCATGCCAGTGGCTATAAACAGCACTTACCATACCATAATATTTATTTATGTGGAGGCAGTCTAGAACATTGTGAAGAGCATGGATTCTGGACTCAGATTGCTAGGGTTCAAATCCTACCTCCGCACCCTGATATTTCTGTTACCTTGACCAATGAATCAATATTTATATCCATCTCTAGACTATGGACAGATCTTATGTATTATTTACCAATCATATTTCAATAAATCTTTATTGACCAATTGCTACAGGCCAGATTCTGCCAGGTGCTAGGAATGCCAGGAGAAAGAGTCATGATACCAGCCCTCAGAGAGTCAGGCATCCAAAAAAATCACAACGCGGAATGAGAGGTAGCATAAATGGGTATTGCCAGAAGAACAGTGGCCTTGGAGAGACAGGGAAGCAGCCTGGTTCACTTGGGCAGGTTAGGGATGCCTCACAGAGAAAGCAGCACTAGATTAGAGCCTCCAACGATGACCATCCGCCAGGTTTAAGTGTTGTCTCTGACACAGAATAGCAGCACATAAGGACATGTTTGTTAAGTGGATGAGTGGAATTTGTCTTTCCTGGGCTACAATAGGGGAAAATCGACACTTCAGAGAAATACAGGAAGAAAGCACTTCTTCCTGTATGATGGACTCTTGGCCTCCTTAGAAAGAGCCCTCACTTACCCAGGCAATAACCATTTATCGAACTCTCCGTGAGGCTGTCTGATTGTGTGAGGCAGCAGAGACTCCAGCATATCTATGCATATAATGCTGGGAATTCGTATAAAGCTAGATAAAACTAGTCCCCCCCCGCCCCCCGATTTGAGGTCTAAAGAAATATTTCTTAATATGCTTTTTAGGGGTGCCTGGCTGGTTCAGTTGGTAGAGCATGTGACTCTCAATCTCAGGGTCCTGAGTTCAAGCTCCACATTGGGAAAGGACCCTACTTATATATTTATATACATACAAATACACACACACACACAGACATACACACGCACGCTTTTCAAAACCTAGATGATCCTATCTACTCAGGTGCAATGTAAACCCAGGGAAGACCTCTCCCTGTTGCATTGAACAATAGCCCTGAAGTCCCTTTCTTCAGATAATTAAGCAGACTCTGCTCTGAAGAAAGGTTTGGTGTGACGTGCACACCTCCTACCAAGCAAATTCTAAGGCAGATGCATGAGTGGACTTGAAATACCTCAGAAAGGACCTTTCCCTTTTAAAAGGTCACCGCACAAAACACAAGAAAACTGTCTACTGGAACACGCTTTTCTTCCAACTGACATGCTTCAAAGTGCATGAACCGAGAGGCTTCTTTGTGCTCCACACCTGGCTGAGAGGCTCTCAGAATTTCACATCCTCTTGGGTACTCATATGTCTGTCATGTAATATCATTTTCCGGCAACTCTGCTCTCTCCTCCGCACCCTCCTCTTGTTACTGTTTTGACTAGATTTTATTTTTTACAACTTCTTCCTGGGATGTACATTTTAATATTACACAACGTGGAATGTGGTTCCCGTTTCTCACCGATGGCAGAGGCATTTTTGTCCCCCTCCCCTCTTTTTTGAGCAAGACCCTTTCGAGAGGTCACTTGGCTAACAGCTACTTACTCTGCCTCTTTTCTTGACCAGCTTATTTGCGGGCCTTCACCAAAATCAAATGCACTGAAATGTGACTTTCCTATTGGTGACAGGAAGCAAGAAAGTAAGTCAGCGGACAAGAGATGACTGGGGACTTAAGTCTGCTGTAATTCATGGTCACCTACAGGGCCTGATTTAGTATATGTGCTGCAAAGCAAGCACCACGGGGCTGGCTGTGAAACGCCACCAGTAAAAAGGGCACATGATATACAACACCGTTATGTAACCAACTAGTGTAATGGTTAATATCTATTTTTACAGATCACAAGAAAAAGGGAGCAAACCTAGCACTGTCTGTAGTTACTACACTGTCTTGGGGGAAAATGTGTACATATCAGGTAAATAAAGAAAGCTCAGAAACAAACGTGACCACAATATGTTATGCTGAAAAATAGGTATTGGGGCAAGAGGCATTCCATGGATCAGGAGTGTACTACACTCTCGTAATCAGAAGTAAGTACATTAGTAATTGATCACACAGCTAGGGCTTTAAAGAGAGTATTTTAAATCCTAAAAACAGAAGAACACAAAACCAAAACCAAACAAACAAAATACAAAGGAATGAGTCCATTCACTGATACATAGATGTAGTGATGCTTTGGGTAAGTGAATTGCTGTGATTCAGGAAGACAGTACATTTCTGCCTTTCTACTAAGTATTTATATGTTAAATTTATTAACATATTTACATTATATGTTAATTATATCAATTCTATATAAACAGATTATTTATGTAACATAAGTAGATAGCAAGATAAAAAGGAAGCAGTGCATAACAGCAATGAGGGCTGGGCTTTGTGATGGTGGTGACGCAGGCAGAAGACTGGAAGGGACTGTTGATAAGAATAGGCAGAGGAAGCCACAGTCCAAAATACGCTATATTGTGACTGCAGAACTGAGGATGGTGAATGTAGACAAAGGAATCTCAGGAGGCTTGAGGGCAGAAGTGGAAGGCATGACTGAAAATAGAACTCAATTCTGTATACTGCTGTCTTCTTCAGTACATAGTCTCCATTCTGGATCCCAGGAAACAAATAGCTGGATTAATCATCTCAAGCAAATAAAAAGTAATAATGATCATGATAGTGGTCCAAATTCAAAATCCAAAACACAAGAAGAATTATTGACAGTTCTCTAAAAAAACCGAAACAATTCCCAGGAGAAAAAGAATTAATTATTTATTGGCATCTAAGAATAGCAATTTCTCATTCTCTTAAGGCGATGACCCACTGATGCCAAATCACACCTCTTTGCCCTCTTGGGATAACTGATCACTCTCCCTTCTGTTTCGTTATCCTGGAATCCACACTTAGGATAGAAAATGTAGAGGATAAACATTAATCGAAGAGCAAAAGTAAAAAAGAAAACCACCTTTTTTTTTTATTAACTTTACCAACCAGATAATCAAGCATATCACGTGTATCAGGCAACCTTTATGGATAAAGACTAAGACAGGCAAGCTGAAAACAGACAATTTAAGAAACAGGAAACAAACCAACCAACCTTGCTGAACTTAGACAAATTGCTGAAGCTGTCACAACTAAAAAACACCAAAAAAGTATTTCGAAGAGAATTACAATAAAACAAGAAAGACTATTTGGAAACTGAAACATGGTTGCTGAAATAAACCAAAAGAGTAGAAAGACTAAAGAGACAGCTAAAGGACTCTCACAAATAGAGACTAACCTTAGAGGGCAGAAATTATGAGAGAAGATAAATCTAGAAGATCTAACATCTGTGTATTAGGAGCCACAGAAAGAGAAAAGAGAAAATGGAAAAGATGAGTCATTAAAGAAACCATAGAAATAGACTTCCCTTAGCTGAGGGAAGCCACACATCTAGGGACAAGGAAGTCTCACTGAGTACAGATCATAACAAATGCAAAAAAGATTCTCAAGGGTGTCACTGAAAACATAAAGTCAAGTGAAGTAATGAAATGATGCTAAAAGTTTTTAGAGAGAAATAGGAAGAATAAGCCTCAGCCTGGTACTTAAGTTCAATGACAATGGAGCAGAGCTTTTAAGGTTCAAAAGGAAAACTCTTTTCAACCTGTAATTCTACATTCAGCCAAAATATCACACAAATATGAATCATGCAAGAACCAGGAAATCTACTTCCTATATTCTTAAGGAAGTTACTTTATGATGTATTATAATAAAATGAGAGGATAAGCTACGAAATACAGAGATAGTGAAACAGCAGCTTTAACCAAACAGAACTTGAGAAGTCAGCTGTGCGTGGGTCTGGGGCCCATGAGCCCAGCGTGGAGCAGGAAAGAGGGGGACTCAGAGAAGGATTGCCGGGAGTCAGGGAAGGCAGACCAAAGAGACCAAATGAAATGAAAGAGGGTAAACAGTAAGATATGGTAAAGGATGATGGAACCCATAAAAGATGGGCGCCTGTGTGGCTCATCGGTTAAGCGTCTGCCTTCAGCTCAGGTCATGATCCCAGGGTCCTTGGATCGAGTCCACGTTCGGCTCCCTGCTGCATGGGAGTCTGCTTCTCCCTCTGCCCCTCCCCCCAACTCATGCTCTCTCTCTCTCTCTCTCTCTCACAAAAATAGATAAAAATCTTAAAAAAAAGAATGCATAAAAGAAATGAGGTTTAATCTTAAGCAAATAACTAAATGTAAGACAAAAAAATAATTGATTTGAACTTGCATGCTAGGAATCTTTTCAGTGAACTAGAGGTCATGACATTGGACCTTTCAAGTAAAAAAAAATGTTTATGCCTAACATACTTCTTTGTCTTAATGTTAAATGATATTTATGTGGTCATAATAATGTTAATTATTATGAACTGTTTATTATTCTACTTTTAAAGTTAACCTTTGGACAAAGACTTGGTTGTATTTTTAGCATAGAGTGAAAAGAGAGTGGCCGACAGAAGTAGGACCTGAAATAAGAGAGAAAACACTGGGGAAAGTGTGAAAGACTAAGAGCCTCATTTTATCTCATGAGGAATAAGAGAGGGTTGCAAGTTCTCACAGTAAGAAAACAAATGTAAAGATTCTATGTAAAGCCCGCAATGATGTTTGAGTTTGATTAACAGTAGGAGAAGAAGAGAACGAAGTACAAATCAGCAAAATCCCCGTCTTCCACAGGGCACGGTGAATTTACTAAATCTGATAATTTACTAAATCCCGTAAGTATTAGTTCTCTACTAGATTGCCTGGAATAAGAACCAGTAAAAACTTTAAAATAAAAAAATACATGAAAAAGAGACTTCTAGGGAATAAGCATGAAATTGGGGAGAGTGGGGCAAGAGATTCTCCTTCCTTCTCATCAGCAGTGCTTCATATGTACACAGACGCGTGCACTACAGAATGTATGTATCGGCATGTGATACCCTGCTCCTAAACAAATATGTACTCGTGTGTATAATACTTTTCATAGTAATTATTGAGTATTTTTTGGGTGCAACACATGCGCCAGGTAAAGCAGGATCCCTTATTTATTGTATAGGCTATGTATAACTTTTCTGCATAGGGTATTTCTATTTTTATTTATATATACTTTATATATATAAGCAATTCTCTTGAGTTCTGGTCTTCAGTTCCTGCAGTTTTCCTTCTTCTTTTTCTATCAAATTTCGCCGTTAGCAATTAAGTAATCAAGGTTAAATATAGTCCTTCTCTGTGTTTGTTTGTTTAATGCAAAAACTCTAGAAAGGTATAAATACTGGGAACTTGAGGTGCCATTCAGTAAAAGGAGGCTAAACAGCTCAGAAAAGGCAAGGTGAGGAGCCACAAAGATATTTTGCTTACCTCACTATTTCAATAAGGTCCTTCATCTTCCTAGACTTTTAGTTTTAGAACCCAGTATGTACTTTGCTTATACTTACACAGAAAAAGTAAAAAGTTCAGAAAGACTGAACTGACACTTAACCCAATGACCTAGAGGACAGGGCATGTTTATCAAACCAGTCTCTTGAAGTTGGAAGTTTAAGAAACATGGAGGGTTTGGGTGGGGAGTGGTAAAAGTCTCTGACCAAGAAACATCTCACTCAACTGTCTTGATGTATTTTGTTTTGACAAATTCACACCCAGTGGCCCATATTAATGAGGTGACAATTAAATCACAAGACTAGTCAGAAGCTGAAGGATGATTTTAGGACAAATGTTTACCGTTCCAGGCCATGTGCAAACCTTTGAACTTTTGTGAAGTTCAAACATGTAAGACTCAGTGTAAAGCATCAGGCCATTTTCCCAGTGTAGGGCTCAATACAAAATAAATAAATGGCAAAAGAAAATCAATAACAGATCAAGGACAATGTCATTACATAGTTACAGCTTCAGAATTCCAGATTATCTTAATCTTTCCATATAAACACACACTCTCCATAAAGAGATCGAGTCTTACAAGTTATAAGTGCTTATCATACTGGATTAGGGGGAAAATGATCACATTTGGTCATGGGTCAAAGATAATGTGATAATTATGATTTTTGTCATCTTTATTTTGAAGAAGCGGCTATCTTTGACTGTGGGTACCTGAAAACCATATTGATGACCTTTTGTATATCTCCACTTGTGTTAGGAGATAGAATAAGATTTTGGAGTCATTCCATTAATGTTCCCAGGAGGTGTTAGAAATTAGTATATTCACTTATTGGAAAAACTACCTGCATCCCCCAAATCATCTCATAATCTCTTTACACTCTCCAAAAAAGGAGAATCAAGGCCTTCCTTTCTTCCTTCCTTCCTTCCTTCCTTCCTTCCTTCCTTCCTTCCTTCCTTCCTTCCTTCCTTCCTTCTGCCTTTCTTTTTCAAATAAGCATTATTTTCATTCCAATTTGCATTAAATATCAAGGGCTGAGAACACTATTATTTCCCCCGATTCTCACAAACCTGCCTCTTTTGCCATTTTGGGAAATGTAGTAAAGAAAGAAGAGTGTTTTCAGTGCCAGACGGCTGCAATGAGTTGATTTCCAGGGTTTAAAAATAAAGAATATGATTAAACAAATGTGGACTTAGACAAAGAAACTACACGTTTGATTTGAGCATTTGGAAATACCCCAATTGCCCATAAAGATTATGTGGAAGTAATCTTAACGCTGCAGAGCTGAAATGTGATTAAGAGTGGATGAATTAATACTATGGTAGACAAAAGCCCATCAACCATATCATGTCCTTTTTTTATAAAGAGGTAGTTGGTCAACAAAAGCATAAAGAAAGGAAAGGCAGGAAACAAACACTGTATTGTCCACTTCGGTTGTAGGGACTGCAGTATAGTTTCCTTGGCAAGGCCAGCTTGGTGGAGGAGGGAATGTTAAAACCATTTTAGTTCGAAGATAAACATAAGATCAACTCATTCCCATTGTTTTGAATCCATAGTCTCTAGCAACTTTCAGAAAACTTGGCATCCTCTGTCATTAATCTGTAGGAAGAGAATGAATTTGTTAGGCCAACTCAAGTAACTTTCTCATCAGACAGATGCAGTTCTCACTGAAAGTTGATAATTTGGCACTCTGGTTATAACTTAAATTCCCAGGCTGCTAGTTTAAGGGGAGAAGATTCTGTGAACTATTATTGACTTGAGCACCACAACTTATTTAACAGTTATATTTATCACTGTAAATAAAAACCTTGGCATTCTGTTCATATTTAATACAATATGTGAACTGTTAACATATATCTCATTCTGAAAGATGGAACTGCCTCTACCTGGTCTGCTAACAAAATCATAGTTCTCAGCCTACAGTCCCGAGGGAATAAGACCCCCGATTATGTCATCGAGAAAAACACCACCATGTGGTCTTCTGGACAGACAACACCCAAGCAAGTCTTCCTTCCAGTCTCTGAGTACACCTCTGAGGTAAAAGATACAAGGAAGAAGTATTATTTTAAAAGAGCCAAATGAGTACATAGCTATTCAAAGCAAGAAAATGTGTCAAAATATGTAGTATGCCTTCTCGTGGGCTTTGTGACAAAGGAGGAGGGAGGGAAGAGAAAAATATGGAAGCAGATTATGTAATCTGCCAAATGTGGTTATAGTAACTTTCGGTTCTTCTATATTTGTCTTCTAAGACATGCTTTCCCCTACTGTAATCTCTGAAACAGTAGCTAGATTTTCAATGGAATTACATATGAAGAAGTAGAGTGGGGATAGAGCTTAGTCAAGCCACTTATCATAGATCTTTTATAATGATAGATTATATTGATGCCCAGTGGAAAATGACTTAATTTTGAATGGAGCTGACCAGTGTCAGACAAAAAATTCTTGCACTTAGCATATTAAATAGACATTGAAATATATCGTATGTGGGAAACAGATTTTCTTCTCAGAGTTCAAATATTACACACAAAAAATATTTGCCTCAGAATTATCATAGACTGTGTCTTTATTCAAAACTTTTGAGGAAGAATAACAACATTCCAGCCAGCGAGTCCAAAACATGGAAGTTAAGGCTGCATTTAGAAATAAATCTGCTTCGCAGAATCAGACCTATAAATACAGAGAACAAACTGATGGTTGCCAGAAGAGAGAGGGGTGGAAATGGGGCAAAATGGGTGAAAGGAGTGGGAACTACAGGTTTCCAGTTATGAAATGAATAAGTTACGGGAATAAAAGGCACCGCATTAGGAATATAGTGAATAAGGAAAGATACTGTAATAGTGATATATTGGGACAGATGATAGCTACACTTGTCGCCAACATAGCATAATGTATAAACTTGTCGAATCACTATGTTGTATATCTGAACCTAATGTAACATTGTGTGTCCACTATGCTCAAATATGTAAAAATAATAACTAAAAAAGAAATGTCTTCTTTGTAAAAGAAATAGTTGCTTTTTAGACCATAAACACCTGAATCCAGCTCTACTTATGACAGTGATTATATCAAAGAAACAAAGAAGCCCCAGGGTAGGTGATGCCAATACTTGGATAAATCAGGGTGTTTCTGATTGCTTTTTGCCTAAATTACCCAGTGAATTGCCCAGAGAATAGTACTGACCCATGAGACAGCAGCAGTGCCAACAACCCCAGCCCCATAACCAGCAGATAAATCAGAGGATAGAATGGAACTTCCAAAATACTGTCAAATTTTTTTCTGGTTTTACTTACAACTTTCAAATGTCATCATTTAAACGCTTTTAAAAACAGTATATTATTAATCTATGTGTTCACATAGCCATGGAACTTAAAGCTTTTGTTAGTGACTGTAGGGTACAACTATTTCTCCCCTTGATCTATTCTTAATTATCACATGCAGTTGACCCTTTACTCAATAAGTATTCATTCATTCATTCAAAGTACGAGATGAACATTTTGGCCAACACCCTTGGGGATCCACAGGGAAAGACTTTGACCACTGCAGTCAAAGAACTCACAGTCATATGACCTCCCTTAATTACACCCACCACGGGTGTGGCATTTTATTAGACTGCTGGACACAGAGTAATGCCATTAGATTGTCCTCATGTTTCTACATTATTTCCATGGCTATTGGAAATTTCTGTACATACCACAGTGATGGGCCAAAAGAAGCCCTCCAGCAGTTCTTGAGGCCTGATTAAGGGATAAAACACCACCTTTAAATTTAACTGGAGCGAGGTACGGCAAGCACGGTCATATTTAGGGTATGTAATACATAGCATTGTTACTTTCTATATTAGCTTTTTTCACTCAGTTTTTTATAATGACTCAATGCTACATTTGTAATCAGAAAAAATAACCAATAAAAATTAGGTAAATGAAAGTTAATGAGAAAAACCTGGTGAAAGTTTCAAGTATGTTTGTGCTGTCCCACAAATGACATAGATGCAGTAATTGTCACAGCATTTAAAGAACATTCAGCTCAATGTGGAAGAAAATTCCTTAGCAGCCTGAGAAAGCGAACTGCTACTCACCATGATTCCTCATAATTCTTTTTTGCTCATGGATCTCACCTACTAGAAACTGTTATAACAACAGAGATGCAGTAAAAGCCCTTTGCAATTCACCTCTAATCTTTGACCCTTGTTATGTCTGTCACTTTTAATACATGTGGTCTCTCCATGGTATTAGCTGACATGTTTGATAACTAAACATATCATGTCAGAGGCCACCCAGTAGCTTTCATGATGAAAAGAGGCTTTTTCATCAAAAACATGACCCCCTCATCCTGGTCGCTCAGTTCAATTCTAGAGCTGCAATTATTACACAAAGCCGAGCTGCCGAGTGACCAAATGTGTGCAGTTCTATCCAGAGTTCCTGGGGGCTCTGCCTATTAATTCTATCTTCAATCCATAGCTACTAGTGAAAACATTATTTTTTTCACTTATTCTTTCACTCATTCAGCGTATGTTTGTAAAGCACATAGCTACCAGGCATTATGCTAAGCTTTGAGGATTCATAGCCAACAAAATGAAATGGACACTGCCCTCACACACCTTTTGGTCAAATATGAACACTCAGGAACATCATTTCTATAGTCAATCCAGTCAGAGAGGTAATCTCTATCACCTGGCCATCAAGGAGTCTCCAAAATGGATCAGCATTAATCAGTTTCTAGGTGGTCTCATTCAGTCTTCTGTACTTTAACCAAAGAGTGGTTTTTTTCTCCTTTCAAGGAAATTTATTCTGTGTTTATTACCAAGGTTTTCTGTGTATATAAGTGTATGTGTGTGTTGGGGGAGCGATATAGCGATCCGCATACCGTAGGGATCAATATGGTGACAGAAGCAGTTAACCTTACCTTTTTCAACCTCAGTCTGAACACCCATGGCAAACCCTGGTTCTCCTCAGAATATTCATAATGAGTATGTAATCCATAGGAATAGGATGTAACAAAACGAATACAAATTATGACAAATTGACTATGGTTTAATGTTTTCATTTTTGTGTTAGCCTAGTAAGAGATACCTCTCTGCTATGCACAAGAGCAAGTAAGCAGTGTCCCCCCCCCCCATTTCTAAATTCAAGACAGAAGTTGAATTGATTTTGTCTATCCACTCAAAATTAAATTTTTGGACTACACAACTTGCTAAAATTATAGATTCTTAAATCTACATACAAGGTGAATAATTCCTAATCTGTTTTTATAGATCTGAAAGTGTAAAGAACTTGAATTAGTTGTATAGCTAAAGTTAATGAAATACCCAACCCTGTGGCTATTACAGAGACGGAAGCTGAAATTCTGTTTTCATTTTGGGTTTCCCTCCTGTTTTCCAGAACTTTTTGTGTCCTACTATCTACTCTGTCCCCTGTCCTGTATATCCCACGGACAACTCAATATCTCAAAGCCACCTGCATTCCCTTGATGACAAGTACCCTTCCTCATGTGTTCATGTTGCTTCAACCCACCAGGATACCAGGGTACAGAAATCAGGGTACCATACTGAATCTTCAAAGTCCAGTCAATGCTACTCTTTTAATATCTCCCCAGGCTGACCATTTCTCTACCTCCCCATAGTAAATGTGCACATATCTTTCTTTAACTTAAAATCCTTTATCGTAAAGATCAACGCTAGACCATGTGGGACGCTATAAAACCGTTCACAAGTCCTGGTCTTTGCTTCTGAACACCACTCCCCATCCCCCCTCACACAAATTTCCCATCATTCCTCCTCTCACACTCTGTGTGTGACATTTTTTTGCAACTCCTGAACACCTCATTCTCTCTCTCCCTGGAGGCTTTCGCACATGCATTTCCCTTTGCCCTTCACCTGGCTGAGTTTGCTGGCAAGGCATGTTTGCTGCTCATGTGTACTTCTTCAGGAAACTACCTACCCTCTCTTCCCCACCACTGCTAAACTGTTTGGGTTAGAGGCCCCTCCTCTGAGATCCTACAGACCCTGTGTCCCTCAGTATCACAACATGCAACAGCGTGTACTGTAAGATCAGTTTACTCATCTCTCTCCTAAGAACATGAACTTTTCCTAGGTCCCTGGCTCCCTCCAGCAGAAGTTTGATCTAGCAGAAGATATTACACATCGCTGGTAGTCAATATATATTTTAAAATACAGAAACAAATGAGGCAGTCTTTTATATCAATTCTAGAAAATACTCTTTACATTCGTTAAAGAAAAAAAAAAAAGAGGAGCAAATGTTTGGGTGACTAAAAACATAAGGGTAGCTCCTGCTCTCATCGGCATCTTTGCTATAAGCCATGAAACTTTGTGGGTTTTACAATGGAGAACATGGAGGCATTCCCTATTAGACTTTTTTTCAACGGAATTATAATTTCCCTTAGCTTCTTATCTTGAAACAAAAGCACTAGAATATAATACTTATTAAAGGCATAGAGTTGTATGGATTCGGCCACTCCCTAAGTACCCAAAAATCTACCCCATTTTGCTTCTCTCTACCCTCTGGGTTTTTCACTTTCTAATCTGCACATCTTTTCTCTACATCATAAAGCATCCGTCTCAGTGTTATAAATCATACTTATTTATATTCATAGTTTCTACTTTTCACAACTTCAGCTTAACTCACTGCCCATCATGGCCACCTTGTTCTCTCTCTGTATCATAAACTTTCAACGCCACCATTCATTGCTTTGTTCCATGTCAAATTCTCCGAGATGACATCTTATCTTTTCAAACTAGGAGGGTTATATCAAAAGTTCATGGCCTGTCTACAAATGACTGGCCACCACACTATTAGCTTTGGGTGCGGGCAAGGGGAATTGAAAGGGGGGTGAGGTCATGTGGTCTGTACAATTTTCTCCTCAGCAGGGAGAAAACTATGTCTGGTGGGGGTGTGGAGAAGGTATTTAAAAGAAGCCGCATGGGAAGGGATGGGGGTGGAAGGGTGGCAAGTATTTTTAGAACACTTGAGAAAGAAAGAACTTTCTAAGTAATTTGGACCTCACTTTCTGGCAGTAAACAGCACTCTTACCTCCTATGATTTTTAAAATACTATTTATCAATTTTCTAGAAGGAAAATGAAACCCTAGAATTCCAGAAGTGTCAGAACCCCACTTCGTCGTAGAGCTCCTAAGGAGCAGTAAAATCCTAACTCATTAAAGTTGTGATCTCACAGGAACTAAACAGGAACTTGTACTCAGCCACTTCTGAACCTACTTTATTGGCAGGAACAAGCAGAAAACTTATTTTGTTTGTTTTTTTGTCCTTGGTGAAAACAGACACCAACTGGCCTAATGCCTTTTTATTTAATATTTCTTTTTGGCTGCCATTTTTAAGCCTTGGCATGTGCTAACTTCTTAAGATACATCATCTTACTTAATTTTTAAAACATATGATGACACAGATATTATCATATTTTTCAAGATAAGGAGGCTCCTTGTAATCTATCTTCCTAACTAACTACAAGCTTTTGCTTCCTATAATGCTGTATGGAGGGTATTCTTGAGGATGAATGCAAACCACCATACTCATTATCATACCACCGATAACCGGTAAAGTTTGGATCTCACCCCACCTGTCTGATGTCCATAGTCATGCTCTTAAATATCATATGTCCCTGGGAAAATCTCACAACTGATACCAAGAGATGTAGAGACTTCATTTCAGAAATCGTCTACTCTAGTTCAGGGCCCAGATTATAAATCATAATTTTCCCTCTCATTTGTAAAGACTTCCAAAATTCATAACTGTCTTTTAAAATCTTGCTCTTGGATTTGTTTCCTTCAACATTCTACAGGTGCTCAATTTCCTTTTAAAGAAGATAATACTGAATTCTCCACTCCACAAATGTCGACAATACGTAATCGCAAATATTTGCTATTAAATATCACTGTGTAGTCAAAATTTAGTTATAAGATTTTTTTTTCTAATGGTAATGAAAAGAAGATCATTTTTTTTTCTCAAGCTGCTGTTTAAACTAAAACTGATTAAATCTGTGACATCTTATCAGAAATTAGCCAGGAGCTTAATGAAAGAAAAACATGCAAGGGTTTCTGGGCTTTACCATCTGCCTTCACAAGGGTTTTCAATTCCCACAGAAAGAAAAGGAAGCTCACACTCAGATGACTGGAATTGGATCATAACTGCATAAAATATACTTAATATATGTCACAATTTTTTCATGAGTTTATAATGCTAATGTTTAGGAAAGGACTAAAAACAGTCTGTGTGATACCAGGCTCTGCAGAGCTGCATGAATAATCCATTTCTTGGGGTTTCCTTAGCTTTGGAGAGGGTTTTATAGCATCAAAGCTGAGCAAATATTTTGCAAATGAATCTGGCACTAAGTGATCCAGTGTTAAATTCAAGATCATTAGTGGAGGAGAAGCTGCCTCTCATCTCAAGAGAAGAAGCTCTGCAGTCTTCAAGTTGTTTAAATATTGACCTGACAAAGAGCAGCCTGATGCTGAAGAAAGCATGCCAGAATTCAGAATGGAGCTGGAGAATGATCTCCTCCAAGCTTTCCAGTAGGCCTCCCTTAAATTATTGCAGACAATTAAGAATCTGTCCTTCTCTTGAAGAGATCTGGAGAATGACTCTGTGACCAGCCTCAGCCACATTTTCCAATGGGATGAAAATGTCCTTGGGAGGAAACTCTTCCTTATAGTACTGCTTAATCCCTCACCGTACAGTTGAGCATGTCCTTTCCCTATTTCTATTAATATGGAGACTGACTACTCACCACTGATTTGAAGGTTTTACTATCTCCTTTCAACTATTTCTTCCAGGTAAATACTCCCAGCTGCTTCCATCTTTTCATAGGAGTATTAGAATCACAGGAAATTGTTCAGAATGTCAGTAGGGTGAAATTTGTTCTTGCCTAAGGGAGTTTTATAACCTCACAGATGAAAACATCAATCCTTTTTCAAATATCTGAAAACTGAGTGTCCCTTCGATGAGTCAGGTCAAGTTGTAACCAATCGCATCTACCAGGTAATGAGCTCCAGATATGGTGCTGGACTCAACTAATCAGCACTGGTGAGACCTGTACAGTATGATTTAGATCTTTAGAGAATAAAGAGAAACTTAAGTGAATGAGACACTAAGGAGGAGAGATAAACCATGAACTGTCACAGCAGAGAGAAATCATGGGAAAACAGGTAGGGAAAATGGCTGGCCAGAGAATGGAAGCTATTCACTGCTTACTGTAGAGTTTGGAAGATAATCTAAAGTCAGTGGACATTCATTGAGAAGACTTTTCTTCATTATTTTATTTTTAAATTATAGTATAATTTTTTGAATTATAACACATGTATAGATTTGCATAATTACCACAGAATCATGATACGGAATAGTTCCATCACCCCCCCAAAAAAACTTCTCATTCTATCCTCCTGTAGACAAATCCTTTTCAGGTCCCCAGACCCTGGCACTCGGTGACAGCTTTGCCTTTTTGAAATGTTACACCATCCAATGCCTAAATTTTTGAGGTTGCCTTCTTTCATTCAGTATAATGCTAAATCCATCCAAGGTGCTACATGTTTTAATACCTGATTACTCTTTACAGATAAGTAGTAGTCCATTGTAAGAATGTACGACAATTTCTTTAACCACTCATCTGTTGAAGGACATTTGGGTTATTGCCAATTTTTGACCAATATGAATAAAGGTACTATAAACATTCATGGATGGGTCTTTGTGTGATCATACATTTTTATTTTGCTATAGTAAATACTAAGGAATGGGTGATATGGTAAGCATGGGTTTACCTTTATGAAAAATCTGTCAAACTGTGTTTCAAATGGCTATTCCATTTTGTAATTTCTGAGGGTTCCATTGCTCCACATCTTACTAGCAGTTGACAGTGACAGCCTTTCTTTTTGTTTTGCTTTAATTACTCATTGTAGTGCTACCATATTGTCATTTTATTTGGCATTTCTCTAACGGCTAATGATGTTGTACATATTTTCATATAATTTACCACCTTATCTATATCCTTTTTGGTGAAAGGCCTGTTCAAGACTTTTGGTTATTTGTTTAATTATGTTGACTATATTATTATTATTGATTTTTTGGAGGTTTTTTAAAATATAAATATAAATATAAATATAAATATATATATATATACCTTAACACAAGTCCTTTCTCAGATATGAGATTTGTATATGTTTTCTTTCTGTCTGTAGTGTATCTTTTCACTCTCTTAACAGTGTCTCTCATGGAACAAAAGATTTTAATCTTGATAAAGTCCAATTTATCAAATATAATTGAAAAATTATATTTTTTCTTTTTAGGTGTCATATCCAAGAACTCACTGCCTAACCCAGGTCATGAGGATGTTCTCCTTTGTTTTCTTATAAAGGTTGTATAATTTTGTATTTTACTTTTAGGTCTATGATCCATTTGGAGCTTATTTTTATATGACATGGGAAGATTAAGTTGAGGTTCCTTTTGTATACATACGGATTTTGAATTTTTCCAATATCATTTGTTGAAAAGATTATCTTTTCTACAGTGAATTGTCTTTGCATGTTTGTCAAAAATCAATGAGCATATTTGTACAAGTCTATTTCTGGATTCTGGATTCTGTTCCATTGATCTATGTGTCTACCTCTCCTCCAATACCATACTGTCTTGATGACTGTAGCTGATAATAACTACAGTATTCAAATGGTTTCAGAGTTTAGAATACAAAAATACTCAGTTCATTTTACCAAAGCAACAAAAGCCTGACACCATTTGTTGCACAATACAAATTCAAAATAATCTCAAACATGAATGTAGACGAGCTCTAAACAAAATTAGCAAATCAAATTTATAAATTCAGTATTCCACCATTAAGCATGATATTAGCTGTATGTAGGGTTTTTTTTGTAGATGCCTTTTATCAGATTGAAGAAGTTCCTTTTACTCTGAGTTTTCTGAGAATTTCTATCCTGAATGGATGCTGAATATTGTCAAGTGACTTTTCTATATCAGTTGAAATGATCGTGTGTTTTTTTTTCTTTTTTAAACTGTTTGGGGATTATATTAATTAAAAATTTTTAAAAAATATTTAACCTACCTTCCAATTCCAGGATAAGTCCCACCTAGTCATGGTGTATTATTATATACATGTATTATTGGATTTTATGTCCTAAAATTTTGTGAAGGATTTTTGAAACTATCATTTATACTGTTGGTAAAAATATAAATTGGTAGAGCTGCATTGGAAAACATTATGGAGGTTCCTCAAAAAACTAAAAATAGAACTACCATATGATCTAGTAATCCCACTTCTGGGTATATGGCCAAAGGAAATAAAAACAGGATCTCAAAGAGGTATCTGCTCTCCGATGTTTCACTGCAGCATTATTCACTATAGCTAAGATACGAAAACAACCTAATTCTCTATCAACTGATGAACAGATAAAGAAGATGTATATACAATGGAATATTCTTCAGCCACGAGAAAGAAGAAAATTCAGTCATTTGTAACAACATGGATAGACCTTGAGGGCATTATACTAAGTGATATAAGTCACACGGAGAAAGACAAATACTGTATGATATCATTTATATATGGAATCTAAAAAAGTCAAACTCAAAGAAACAGAGTAGAATAATGGCTACCAGGTGCTAGGGGTAGGGAAGATGTTAGTCAAAGAGTACAAACTCCCAGTTTTAAGTTGAATAGGTTCTGGGGATATAATGCGAAGAATGGTCACTATAATTAATAAAACTGTCTGACTATAATTAATAAAACTTAAAGGTTGCTAAGAGAGTAGCTTTTAAATGTTCTCACTACAAAAGATACGGTGAGTAAGTAATGTGAAGGAGTTGTTAGCTAACCCTACAGTGCTAATCATTTTGCAAATCAACATGTATACCTTAAATGTACACAATGTTATATGTCAATTATAAATCAATAAAACTGGTAGGGGGAAGGGATTTTTGCATCTATATCCATGAAAGAGACTGATCCGTAGTTTGATTATACTGTTTTATCTGGTTTTGGTGTCAAAGTAATGTTGTCCTCATAAAATCAGTTGGGAAGTGTTCCCTCTTTTTTAATTTTATAGAAGAGATTATCTAGAATTTACTTGATTCGTTCTTTATATGTTTTGTCAAATTCACCAGTAAAACTATCTTAGTGTGGAAATTTTTCTTTCTGTAATGTTTTTAAACTATGAATTCAGGGGTGCCTAGGTGGTGCAGTCAGTTAAGCATCTGACTCTTGGTTTCAGCTCAAGTCATGATCACAGGGTCCTGGTATCAAGCCCAGCATCAGGCTCTGTGCTCAGCGTGGAGTCTACTTGAGATTGTTTTTCTGCCCCTCTCCTTCTTCCCGTCCCACTCTTGCTGTGTCTCTCTCTAAAATAAATAAATAAAATCTTAAAAAAAATAAACTGTGAATTCAATTCCTTTAATGGTTATAGGATTAATAAAGTTGTCTGTTTAATCTTGGGTAAGTTTTGGTAGTTTCTGGTTTTAATTGGACCATTTCATCCAAGTTGTCAATTTTAGTTTCATAGAATTGTTTGTAGTTTAGACTTATTATCCATTTAATAGTATGGAGTCTGTTGTGATGGCCCCTCTTCTATTTCTGATATAGGAATTTGTATCTTCTATCTTTTTCAGTCTTGCTAGAGGTTTATAAATTTCATTGATCTCTTCAAAGAACCAATTTTGTTTTGGTTTCATTGGTTTTCTCTGTTTTCTTTCTTTCTTCTCTCTCTCTTATTTTTATTATTTTTCCAATTACTCTTTGAGTCTTTTTTTCTCTTGAGTTCTTTATGTGAATGCTTAGATTACTGATTTGAGAACTTCCCTTCCCTTATAATGTAAACATTTGTTGTTACAAATTTTCATCTATGTACTACTTGCTGGTATCCCACAAATCTGATAGGATGTATTTTCATTTTTGTTCATTACAAAATAATTTATTATTTTCCTTAAGAATTCTTCTTTAACCATGAGAATTTAGAAGTCTGTTGTTGAATTTCCAAGTGTTTGGAAAATTCTTCTCAGATAAACCAATTTCCAATTTAATTCCATTGTAGATAGACAGCTAGACAACCTTTTTGAGATTAAGATTTAAAAAAATTTTTCAAGTCATTTCTGTTAAACTTGTTTAAAAAATTTATCTTGTGACACAGAATGAAGTCTATTTTGGTGAATATTTTTTTAATGTTTTTTTATTATACTATGTTAGTCGCCATACAGTACATCCCTGGTTTTTGATGTAAAGTTCGATGATTCATTAGTTGCGTATAACACCCAGTGCCCATGTAATACGTGTCCTCCTTACTACCCATCACCAGCCTATCCCATTCTCCCACCCCCATCCCCTCTGAAGCCCTCAGTTTGTTTCTCAGAGTCCATAGTCTCTCATGCTTCATTCCCCCTTCTGATTACCCCCCCTTTCTTTATCCCTTTCTTCCCCTACTGATCTTCCTAGTTCTTATGTTCCATAGATGAGAGAAATCACATGATAATTGTCTTTCTCTGCTTGACTTATTTCACTTAGCATTATCTCCTCCAGTGCCATCCATGTTGCAACAAATGTTGAGAACTCGTTCTTTCTGATAGCTGAGTAATATTCCGTTGTATATATGGACCACAACTTCTTAATCCAGTCATCTGTTGAAGGGCATCTCGGTTCCTTCCACGATTTAGCTATTGTGGACAATGCTGCTATGAACATTGGGGTGCATATGGCCCTTCTCTTCACTACATCTGTATCTTTGGGGTAAATACCCAGTAGTGCAATGGCTGGGTCATAGGGTAGCTCAATTTTTAACTTTTTAAGGGACCTCCACACTGTTTTCCAGAGTGGATATTTTATGTGCATTTGAAAAGAATATATGTTCTATGGTTCTGGGTGTTCAATAAATGTTAATTGCATCCATTTGATTGATAGCAGTTTTATTTTTCCAGTTCTTCCACATACTACCACCAGATTTTCTGTCTATTAGTTCTAGCTGTTTTTGAGAGAGTACTGAAGCTTCGAAATACAATAGTAAATATAATTGCTTCTTTTTTCAGCTATGTCAGTTTTTACTTAATGGATTTTGAAACTCTGTTGTTTGGTACGGACTTATTTAAGATTGGTATGTCTTCTTAGTAAATTGTTCCTCTTATTCTTTCTTTCTTTTCTTTTTCTTTCTTTCTTTCTTTTCTTTTTTCTCTTCTCTTTTCTTTCCTCCCTCCCTCCCTCCCTTTCGTTTCCTTCCTTCCTTCCTTCCTTCCTTCCTTCCTTCCTTCCTTCCTTCCTTCCTTCCTTCCTTCCTTCCTCTTACTCTCTTTCTCTCTCTCTCCCTGGTCATTTTCTTTGCTCTAAAGTCTATATTGTTTGAAAGTAACATAGCACCTCAAACTTTCCTTTGTTCAATGTTTGTAGGTCTATTTTTTCCCATCCTTTTAACATAGCTATTCCATTATTTCAAAGTGGCATTATTGTGCATAGCATATTGTTGCATCATATATTTTTATTTATCCACTTTGACTATTGATGTCCTTTAATTGATGTTTTAGACCATTTATATTTAATATATACACATTTAATGTAGTTTTTGTTATTTATTTTGTTTGTTCTTTCTGATTTTTGTTCCTCTATTTTAACTTCCCTGCCTCATTTGTGTTATTGGATCTTCTTTCAATATTCCATTTAAATTTATCTATTGTTTTTTTATATCTCATTGTGAATACATAATTTTTATTTGGTGGTTGCTCTAGGAATTACAACATACATATTTAATTTTCACATTCTATTTAGAATTAAAATTTTATACCTTCCAGGGGGATTTAGAAACCATATCTACCACCATAGGCTCCTTTTCCATTCCCCTCTTTGTCAAGTAGACATATGAATTGAATCTACATACAATATCAGACAATGTCAGTTTTTGCTTCCAACTACTATACATGTTTTAAAGAACTTAAGAGAACAATACATATTTTATTCATTCAGATAGTTACAATTTCTGTTGTTTCTCCAAGTTTCCTGCTAGACAAAGGAATTTGTTCTTCTGTTCATCTCCTTATGTTTGAAGAATGTCTTCAGGAACCTTTTAGAGGATGTCTTAGTTATCTTTTTTATCTGAGATTTTTTTTTTAATTCACTTTCATTCCTGAAGGATGTTTTAGTTGAGTATAGAATTCTCGCTTAAGAGTACTTTTGTTCTAACACTTTAAAAGGACTGGTCCACTTCCTATTGGCCTCTGAGGGCTCTGGTAAGAAATTTGTAGTTCTTTGAATAGTTTTTCCTCTATAAGAAATATATTGTTCTTCCTAGGCTCCTTTCAAGACCTTTCTTTGTCTTTATTTCTCAGTAGTTTGATTATGAATCTCTGGGCATACACCTTTTCCGTTTATCCTATTTTGGATTTACTGAGCTTCTTAAATCTGTTGGTTTATGTGATATGCCAAACATGGGACATTTTCAGCTATTATCTCTTCAAACATAAAGGCATTAGCCACATGAGGGTATATATATATGTGTCTTGTGTGAGTATACATACTCATACACACACTGTATTCTTTCTACTTTTCTGTGATTTCAAGGATAAGCGTTTTAGACCTTTTATGTATTGTCTCACAGGTTCCTGAGGTTATTTTATTTTTTTAATCACTTTTTCCCATGTTATTCATATTGAATAGCTTCTATTGATCTGTCTTCAAGTTCATGGTCTCCTCTTCACTTTCATTTTTCTCTGGAACTCCCCTAGTGAGGTTTCCATTGTTTCTTCTTTTTTTAAAAAAAAATTGCTATTGTATTTTTAGTTCTAAAATTATCACACAATTTCTTTATATCTTACTTATTTGCCAACACATTCTTTCCATTCGTTTTGATAGTGCTTTCCCTTACTCATCGGGACATTTTCATATTAGCTGCTTTTAAGTCAATGAGATAATTCCGACATCTGTCATCTCAGTGTTAATGTTAATTTCATATATTACTAACATGTTATCACATGTATATGTTGCCATTTCCTGTGCGCGTTGAAATTTTCCAAATTTTTCATATGCTGAGTAATTTTGTTTTATGTCACAGACATTTTGAATATTATAGTACTCTGAGTCTTGTTTTTGTGTTAATTCTCTGGAGAACATTAACTGTGTTTTTCATTCTTAATTAGGTAATAACCCAGAAGGGTTATTACCACAAGTTTTTACCAGCTTCCTTGTTTTCTGTTTGTTTGTTTGAATGCCAGTTCCATTTCCAAAGCCTTTTTAGCACTATTCAGATATATGCTGTATGTTGTACCACCCAATGGCCAGTGTAAAACTTGGAAGGTGCTATAGCCCTTAGTACATTTCTTAAAACCTTTGGAATTCTTAGACCAAATATACATATACATATGCAACTCAGGGATAAAACTAGCCATTTATTTAAAAACTTTATGAAGCTGGTTACCCAAGTTTCTTTTTCTCTGCAATTTTCTTAATACTATTTGGTTGCCTAAAGATCCTCTTATTTGTTCTTTAGCCAGAATTTTGCAGTTCTATTCATTTTTCGCTATTATGCACTCTTGTGCTGTAGACCCGATGTTGGAGGCCAACCAGAGGACAGAAAGAGGAAAAAGTTTCTTCCATCCTCCTGGGATCTAAGATCTTAGGCACCTGTAAGCCCCCCACCGCCATTGCTGTTACTTCCAGAGACTCCTTTTCTACTCCACGAGCCACAACTGGAAATCTTTACCTTGAGCTCTTTCTGCTCATGTTGATGTTCACTTCTAAGTTTCCCCAAGTTGAAGCTGGGTGCTACTAGGAGAAAAACATGGTAAACTTACCACTACTTTTGTAGTATTTTTCTTTCTGCGCCTTCTCAATCTATCTGCTCCTATTTATTTTCAGAGTCCTTAAGAACGTGCATTTGATCCAAGTTTTATAGTTATGATCAGTAGGAGAGACAGAGTTCAGTCTGCCCCAAATTAGAACTTCACTGAACAGTTTTGAGTACGCAAATACCATAATAAAAGCAGAAATTTAGAAAGATAAATCTTGCTGTGTATAAGTTGTCTTTGCTGAGAAAGAGATTAAGGAAAGACAAATCATCCAAATTTTGCTTTTAGTCTTTAGTTGTCAAATTCAGCCGCAGCAGATTTTTCTTAACACTTTCTACAAAATAACTACACATTAAGTAACTTGCTTCTGCACCTATATTACACAACGATTGCTTAGCCTTGGGAAGTTAATTTAGTTTGGTACATATTGTCAGATATCAGGAATTTCTCAACAATACCATTTGTACGGGTACCAAAATAATACATGAAAGTAGCAGTGATAATGGAATTCAGTTTTTAAAGTTTCTGTCTTTAATTAGAAAAAAACCCTCTGCATTCATCCTGTATGACTATTTTCCAAATAAAGCCCAGCAGCACTGAAGCTTCAGAAACATACTTTCAGTGCTCAAATAATCCACCTCTAAATAAATCTCTTGTTATGTAAGGCTACAATTTGAGCTTTAGTACTGAAATGGATATGTACACACATACATTTACAAATAAACACACGCAGAGACGTACATACATATGCACACGACAGGAGCATTTTTTTTTTTTTAAATCTACCAACTGAGATTAATCATTTGTTTGCAATGTGAGAAAGACCATAACATGTAACAGCTGACAGAAACAAGGGAAAACAATGGGCACTCTGCATATAGCCAATTCTCCCCTTGCATTGCTCAGAATGTTCACACGGCAAGGAAACTAGTGCTGTCTGAACTCTGAGTTGGTAATGTTTGTCTTTTAAAAACACAGTGAAGTGTTTTAAATCCCAATAAATGAAAATAAGTTTTCATTCAGATTCACCTATTACTTCAGCCGATATTTATGAGAATTTAGGTTAAAACATGTATAGATAAATGACTACTCACACAATGAACCAAAGATTTACAACTTCTAAGGGCACTGGCAAATTTCTTGGGCTAGTTCTTAGAATTTTTTAGCATCATGAGAATGATGATGGGGATTTTTAAAAAAACTGTTTTCCTTTAGGCTTGGGTCATGATCCCAGGGTCCTGGGAGGGAGTTCCCCATCAGGCGCCCTGCTCAGTGGGGAGCCTGCTTCTCCCTCTCCATCTGCTCCTCTCCCCACCCCCTGCTTATGCTCTCTCTTTCTCAAATGAATAAATAAAATCTTTTAAAAACCTGTTTTCTTCTAAAACAGAATCTCTTAGGTGTGAACAAGGTTTAGGTGCTAGGTGCTAGAATAAAGTAATGTCTAGAATGAATCTATTTTCTACCCTTGGCAAGTTCAGTTTATGAGCAGTGCCTGGCCCAGAGAGAGTGCTCAATAATGTTTGTTAAACTCAATTATTTAATTTTTTTAAAGATTTATTTATTTATTTCATTGAGAGAGAGAGAAAGAGCACATGGACGCACGAGCTTGGAGGCAAGGGCAAAAGGGAGAGGGAGAGAGAGTCCTTTGTAGACTCTGCCCTGTGTGCAAGAGCCCAGTGTGGGGCTCAATCTCACAACCCTGAGATCACGATCTGAGCGGAGACCAAGAGTTGGATGCTTAACCGACTGTGCCACCCAGGCACCCCTCAGTTATGTTCTAAAAGTTTAATTTTTGCATTAGCCCTCATATCAATCATGTGCATCAGCATGGTCTCCCTTTCCCATCTCATATTGCAAATCCTGGAAATAATAGAAACCATTTATATTTCCTACTAAAATTGTGCTTAAAAACAAAACACAAAACAAAACTCGTGTTTCTACTTTAACAGTTCACTGATACTTCTTGTATGCGAAAGCACTGGGAGATTAAGCAAACATACCCAGTGATTTTTCCATCACCTTCTTCTCTACAGTTCTTGTGCAAACACATGAAATAAACAAAATCTAATAACTTGGTTAAGTTATTTGAGACCAATGTTAGAATGATATTCACAGGCTAAGATACACCAAAGGAGGAAAAGACTAAACATCTGTTGAATGAATCCTCTGTCAATAAATACATTAGTTGTTTTACATACAGTATCTAGTTACTCCTCACAGTAAGCCTGTAGATTATTATTAATATGATTCTTAAAAAAAAAAAAACTGAGACAAGGTAACAGCTAGTAAGTGTAGCCCTAGGGCGATTCAGAGGTTAAATGTAAAAGCAAATTGTTCACTGTTCATTTTTATAGATGAAACAATAATACGCCAATGCAAACATCCCACAACTTGGAGATGCTTTGCACATAAAACTATATCATTTCAGTTCACTTCCTCCTCAGTCAGTGTTTAGTGTACTGACACATTTCTAGAAGCAATTTTTCCTTAAACTTTTTCTGAGAGGGATCATTTTTGTGATGCTGCCCAGAACAAGAGAAACACCCACTCAGGGAGAAGCTTCCAGGGACGGTATTCTGGCTGCACACAAGCAAAATGAAAGTGAACAACAGGTGGGGCTAGTTTCCTTCACAACAGACCTTGGTAGGATGCAAATGCTTTCTGCTGGCCTGATTGTCCAGAGGAGCCCCAGGTTCACTCAGGGACCTCACCCTCCGAACAGCAAGACATGCTCCCAAGTCTCACACTCTTCCAGTCCATACTGAATTCGAATTTCAAAACGTGGGGTCATATTTAAAAAAAAAAAACAGACAATGATACAGGAATACCTCATGGTAAATATAAACACATGGGATATTCTGTTTCCTCTATTTCCATTGAAAAGCAAAATAAGACAAAATAAAAATCAAACAAACAGAAAGAGGCATCTCCACGATATCAGCTCTTGTCACTGCTTCTAGCAGTGTCTGTAATATAGACCCAGACCTAGGCTGTTCATTTAAGTACTAAGAAGGTTACTGCTTCATTGTAAAGGAAAGCCCCACAAAACACAGAACGGAGACTGCCGCTCCGCCCTTGGACGTGTGGTTGCAAAAAAGCAGAAAGGGGGAAACCAGCAGTGTGTGAGGGCAGGTGCTTGGAAAGGACAGCAGACAGCCCTCACGTGCAGTGAGCTTCTGGCACCAAACAACACGGCTAAGAGTTAGCATGGGGTGACAGTGCACTGCTGCCTTTAACATCCCAGGAGGGCTTTTAGTTGTATTACTACAAAATTTAAAGGATTAGGGAGACCACCTGCCCACTTACAGAAAGAGAGGTGGGCCTGAGGTCTGGAGGCGGCCTGGTGCAGAAGTTGCTGTCCTTGGAAACAGAGCTCAGGAACTGGAAGATAATTGTGGTGGCACAAAGCTTACAACAGTTCAAAGCCAGCACCAGGGGATGGTGCCTTTGCTGAGGACCAACGGGACCCAGGCATTTTCTCCTCAGGGAGATGCCCGCCATCAAGAACTGCTGGGGCCACTTGGCAGCCAGGAAAGTTCCTGCTCTAGTCTTACTTAGGGTAGCCCATGATCCACTAGAGAGGGGAGGCAGAGGTACAGAATAATGGCTCCCATCAGAATGACTCAGGAAATACCCTGAGTTTTATTAGTATACTTATTGGCTGTTTAATTTTGTTTCAGGGGTTGTATTTTACTTCTAAAAATATATGGACGAGAGGGGTGCCTGGGTGGCTCAGTCGGTTAAGTGTCCGACTCATGATTTTGGCTCAGGTCATGATCTCAGAGTCATGAGACTGAGCCCTCCGTTGGGCTCTGCACTCAGTGGGGAGTCTGCTTGAGATTCTCTCCCTCTGCCCCTCCCCCCACTCCCTCTCCCTCTCTCTAAAATAAATCAATTAGTCTTTAAAATACATATATATATATATATATGGACTAGAATTTTGCTTTTAAAAGGAGAGTCATTCCTAGCATTTTGATTCCTCTCATTCCTGACAGCTCGATTCTTAAATGGTGCTAAAGTATGATGGAAGTCCTCTGGAGGCTTTATCCTTTACCACCGCCAATGCTCATTTGCTTGATCTATGGACTTAGTAGAGGGGATCAATCAAAGACAAAGAGGCAAGAGTAATGCTACACATTATTATCCTCAAATGGGGCCTTAGAGAGATATTTTCCCCTCTCTAGCTATGGAGTATCCCTCAATAGGTTTTAAAAAATCATCCTTTGTAGTAAAAGGCTATTGTATGTGAAAGAGACTGAGGAAGGGGATAGAGCTGAAATACTGAAGTTACTAAAAAAATAAAATAATTCCTATTTAGAAGTAAGGAACATGCCAGATCGGCTTCAGCATCAGCGTCTGGCTAAAACTTGCTCTTTGTCTTCAGGTTCATTCTTAGCCTATAGACAGCAGAAGAGTCAAATTCCAACACTGATGTCATTTCTGACATTCTGTAACTGGAACATGAATAGTTATCATGTGGTTACACAGATCACCATACTATTAAATCAACAGCATTACTTTAGTAACAAGCAAGGTTGCCATCAGGATTGACTGCCATCATCCGTAAGCGCTCACTTGCACATAGAGTATTGACAGATATGAGGAGTGAAACATTTTTTTTTTCAAGATTCACTTATTTATTTTTTGAGAGAGAGAGGAGGGGGAGAAGGACAGAGAGAATCCTCAAGCAAGATTTCCCTCTGAGCACAGAGCCCAAAGTGGGGCTCAATCCCAGGACCCTGAGGTCACCCTGAGTCGAAATCAAGAGTCAGATGCTT
The DNA here is from genome assembly GCF_017311325.1 of Ursus maritimus. Taxonomy (NCBI): domain Eukaryota; kingdom Metazoa; phylum Chordata; class Mammalia; order Carnivora; family Ursidae; genus Ursus; species Ursus maritimus. The sequence continues at coordinate 13,092,594 of NW_024425341.1, read as the reverse complement.
GGGGCACCTGGGTGGCTCAGTTGGTGAAGTGTCTGCCTTCGGCTCAGATCATGATGCCAGGGTTCTGGGATGGAGCCCCTCAGCATCAGGCTCCCTGCTCAGGGGGGAGCCGGCTTCTCCCTCTCCCTCTGCCGGCTCCTCCCCCAGCTTGTGCTCGCTCGCTCTAATAAATAAATAAAATCTTAAAAAAAAAAAAAAAGTCAGATGCTTAACTGACTGCGCCACCTAGGCACCCATCAAGAGAGAAAATCTAACGTGTATTATATGTTGTAATTTACCTACAAGTTGAAATACAGATGTATAGTTATTATTCAAACGGTAAAATGCTGTAATAACTAATGATGATTGTGAATTCTGTTAAACATATGTACAAACAATTATTAAGGACTTTTAATATAAACAAGTAGTAACATGGAACACTACATCAGAAACTAAGGGTATACTGTATGGTGACTAACATAACATAATAAAAAATTATTATAAAAAAAATAAAGCACACGAAATAAAACAATAAAGCCATAATAAATAAATAAATAAATAAATAAGTAGTAAAATAGATTAAAAGTTAAAGTGAGTATGAAGAAAATGTGTTATGCAGATAACTTTAAGAAAAACACCTCTAGAACCAACAAAAGTTCACTAAATTTCAAAATAATAACATAAAGCTGAATAATAGATATTAAAGCATATCAAAACTTAAAACCCATGGAATTTTTCTCATGAACTAGTATTCATAATTTTAAATATAATTACTCTTGAGAACTGAATTCAATTATTAGGTATTTAATACCATTTAGATCATGAGGCTTTCAGGTAAAATTTCTGCTTAGAAATTCTTTACATCTATGAGAATAAATTAGTAATGGCAGAATGTTAACTTTGCAACTCAAAATTTCATTATTAAGAAAAACCCTAAAAAATGCAAAACCCTAACGTGATCTTAGAAAATACGTGGGCAAGTTTCTTATTGTACACATGAGGAAACTGAGTCACAAATCCAACACTAAATGGCAGAGCTGATGCCACTATTCAATTCTCAATATTCCTCCCCTGTTGCTTTAACATTAGGTCATATTATCTCTTATAATCAGGAAATTATTTTTTTAATTCTTATAAATGTTTTCCATTAAACTATTATACATGGCAATATACATTTAATTATGTGTAAAATTATATGGTAAATAATATATTTAGTTCTGAGATGCACAGTACTGATCCCTTTGTGTTTGCTCATTAGAAGAAAGAAACTATGTTTTTCTTTTTTTAAAGATTTTATTTATTTATTCGACAGAGATAGAGACAGTCAGCGAGAGAGGGAACACAAGCAGGGGGAGTGGGAGAGGAAGAAGCAGGCTCATAGCGGAGGAGCCTGATGTGGGGCTCGATCCCATAACGCTGGGATCACGCCCTGAGCCGAAGGCAGACGCTGTGCCACCCAGGCGCCCCAGAAAGAAACTATGTTTATTAATAGCTGGGTCAAGCCACATGGACAAAAAAAAAAAAAAAATAGTAAAAATTAATGAATTAGGAACATCAAAATAACAGTGAAAAATGATTTAAAAATAATAAAACTATGAATGATGGCTTATTAGGAGCTACAATTTAGAAGCCATTATTTCCTAAAAGGCATGGCAACAAAAAGGAGGGAGAGGTAAATGAAACTTTAGGCAAATAAGAAAAAAATCCTTCGTTTGTTAAACCACTGTAATGTGGGTTTCATCTGTTGCTTTAATTTAGCTTATCCTACCCTGAGCAATACATTGGCTGATGCTCTGAAGAGAGTGAAGATTCAAGGCTACACACAATCTGAGAAATTATTCACTACTTTAGTACATTTTCCCAGGAGATTGGACTAAAACTCTTCTCCCAATGCCTCACAAAATATCATAAAAGACATTAAAATGACTACACAATATCTGAGATGAGTGTCTCCCACCTTCTTCACTCAACATTCCTTAGACTACCGAAAAATAGATAGCCCATGAAAGAAAACCCAGTTCTCAAACTGTATACTGAGTAAAAAAAATAGTAGGCTGGGAAGAGAGTTAAGAGGCTGACGATATTGTGTCAGAGCAAATACGATGTCTTGACAAAGACGCCCCAGAATGAGCAAGAAGAAATGCCATGACAACTATGCAAACCCACTAGAGAGGAGAAAGGAAGGAAGGGAGGGGGAGGGGGACAGTGTACAGAAACCCCACAGATTTAGCAAATAAAAATATAAAAATATGGGACACTCAGTTAGATTTGAATTTTATATAAACAACAAATAACTTTTAGGACAAAAATGTCTTAAATATTGCATGAGACATAGTTATACTAAAATGAAATATTCATTGTTTATCTGAAATGCAAATCTAACGGGCATCTTTTATCTGACACCTACACTCAAACCTGCTTCTTCCAATAGAAGTCAATAAGAGAATATGAGTTCATTAAAACAAGAATTCAAAGGCACAATGACAAAATAAATGAGATGATAAAGGATACAACTGACCAAAGGGGGATAAAGATCTAAAACAATAGCCTTATGAAACTAAAAAATACATTCGAATAAGAATAGATGTGACTGAAAATTAAATCATTGACACAGAATGGCTTAAAATAATTACAGTAAAGGAAGATGGAAGATAAATAAATTAAAGCAATTAAAACAAAGCTAACGGATAAAGACGTTAGACAAAGGAATCTAACATGAAGCTCATAGGTATCCCTGAAGTAGAAAATTTAACAAATGGAAAACAATATCTATTTAAAGATATAACCCAAGAAAATTCTTGCAAAAGAAAAAAGTTAACTAAATCTTTAGATAGAAAGAGCACGGTTTCTAGAAAATCAGGCTCAAAACACTCAAACACTCAACTTTCAGACCTAACAAAGTTAAGCTATCATGTTTTAAGGATAAAGTATTTTAGGCATCCTGGCACTAAAAAGCCAATCACCTGTAAGTAGAAACATTAGTTCTCCTTCAGACTTGTCTCCTGCAAAATTGAATACAAGAAGAAAATGGAAAATTCACCATGAATTAACTCAAAGAAAATGTAAAGGAAGGGTATTATATGAACTGAAAGTGTGATACAAGTAAAAAGCAGTCAGTCAATATTGTCAAACATGAAAACAATTCATAGACAACAACTTATATGAGCCCTTCTTAGGGGGAAAAATAACCAAAAAGTACCTGACAACAAAATTCAGCCAAAGAAATGAATTCAAGTTAAAATTCAAGAATGGAATACAGTTAATAATATTGTAATAATGTTGTATGATGGTAGATGGGGACTACACTTACCATGGTGAGCACTGAGTAATGTACAGAATTGTGGAATCACTACGTTGTTCATTACAATGTTCTAATATAACATTGTGTGTCAACTATATTTCAATTAAAAAGAAATTCAAGAATTGAGAAGAGCCAAAGTACTGCATGGTCAAGGGCACTGAACTGACTTGAGTTTATGATAGTTGACAACTTGAAAACATGGTGATGGAAGAGAACCTGGCAAAGGTAAAAACTAGTAATATAACTAATAAAAACTGGGAGTGGAAAATAACATTTTTATTTTCATAACAGGAAGTCAACTGAACTTCATAGGATAAAAAAAAGAAAGAAAAATGAACCCGTTTCAATGGTTTTCATTAAGATAATTTTGTTTGAAACTTAGATGGATCTTTTAGGAAAAGATACCTCCTGATGTGAAAATAAATCATTTATTTAAGTTCAACAGTTTTAAGTGTAAAGCTTCAATTTTAGGCTTCTGTTCAACTAAAATATTAACTATACTATGATCTGAGTGTAAAGAATGAGTCCTATTTGCCTACATCTATCTCTATCTGAATGTCCATCTGTCTGTCCATCCATCCATCCATCCGTCTGTCCATCCATCTTTCCATAATTTTCTCCAGAGATATACATAGAAGTACATAATAGAATTTTATGCATCTCCTGTTGAGTGTGAGTCTCTCTGTGTGGTTTGAGGCTTTTTTTTTTAAACCAGTCTAATCATTGCTTAAATTGTTTGTAGCAAAACAATAGAGTTTACTACACGAAATGAAGAAAAATATGCAAGAAAATATGCCAAAATGTTAACTAAGGTTAAAACTGAGAAAAATATGATTATTTCATCTATATATATTTCAGTACTTTGAAAATTAAAAAAAATAAAATGTTCCCTCAAGCTAAGTAGAGATATATAAAACGAAAAGTAACAGATTTGTATCCTACTCCAACATCCTATTCCCATTTTCCAGAAATAACCACTGTTAAATGTGTACTCTTCTTTCTAGAAATCTTCTATGTATGTGTACATACATATACAGTTATAGATAGAAACATAATCTGTTTTTTATACAAGCCAGATCAAACAAGTCTCACTTTCTCAACAAATTTAAAGCATTGTATAATGAATTAATTTGTTTACTATTCCTTGTTTTTTCTTCATTTTTAGGATCATTTTCACTCACAGTCTCAAAGAGATGTTGGAAAATATGTTTTGCTTTGTAGAAGCTAATATGCATATTAAAGAACATTTTCTTAGTCTTCTTGTGACTGGCTTTCCATTCAGATTTCCAGGTCTTTCTCGATTTCATGATTCTGAATTTTTTATTTCCGGCCTCCTGGGTCCCACAGGAGTCTCAGAGATGCCAATTAACTATGGTGCTTGGTAAAGATGGAAAAATCAAGCTTGAGGTTGTCTTAATCTGATAAATTTCCACTGGCTCCTAAGGCACTTCCCAGTCTTCTTCCTAAATACACAGGGTATTGTGTAACATTCATTGCACTAATGATAACTTCCTGCCAGGGCACATGAGAACACAGCAAAATACTGCAGCCTTGCTTCCTCCCTCTATCCTTCCCTCCCCTTCGTGTCGCGCCACGTGTTCCCCCTCCTTGCCCACTTAAAACCTAGGAATTTAGTTCCAAGGCTTGGGCTCAATTTCTTCTGTTTTCTCGAACTCTCTGAAAGGTTCACTTTGGAATTTTCCATCCACCCCCTTTAATACAGCAGCAAGTCTCTTACAGTTTTGCGGGAGAAAAAGTGTATGGGTAAAGCTCTCCCTATACAAGTAGTTCGTAGTGGAAGCTTTCAATTGGGATGCAGTTACTGTGCTAGTCAGGATCACAGAACGCGAGAGAAACAGCCTGATGTGTGTGCTCAGAGATCACAGTTTGGGCTGGGTGATGAAGCACAGACTCAGCCCCAAAGATGACCTAAAAAGCCCATCGATGGGAGGTGGTATCGAGTGCGAACTCTTGGCGACACAGGAGACTGGCTCCGTTCCTCCTCCTGCTAAGATTTGCTTCTATGTCTTGGGATCCCAACATACCCCACAGTATCCCAATCCAAGTAGGGGAACAGATTAATGACAAATCAGTGGTGGCTGCAAGGTCATGTCCTCACAGCTCGTGTTCTTCTAGAGAAAGGTTAAGATGAATATGTTGCTACCCTCTTCAGAGTCTCTGATTTGACCCTAATTAAAACAAAGTCTGAGAATCCTGCTTCAAGCCTTTTCTTTCTCCCAGGGAAGTCTGAGTGTTGGCTTCTCCACTTCAAGGCATTCTCTCCTGGTGCCTTCAGAAACCTGGTGCCTCTGTCTGGGTGCCTCTCCTTAATCTTTCCCCCGAGAATCTGAAAGACCTGGAACTGCTCCTGATTTGCTATCCTAGCAGCTGGTCACCAGTGGGTATGCCTCAGCAATTAAAATGCCAAGACCAGTTTCTGGAGAAAAGCTGTTGACGCTTTGCCCTGCAGCGGCACACAGAACAGACGAACTGCCAGCCAAGGGCAAAGCAGTCCGTCCGTCATACTCACTTGCAGCTGTTACCGAATTTGCTCGCTTCCTTTCTTGCAAATTCCAGCGTTTTTCTTTGCTGCACTATAAATCAAGTTTCATTCCGATTTTGTGGAATTTGCACTCTCAATTTTTTCAGGAAAATCTAGGAAACCCTATGCTTTCTAACATCCTTCCATTACTTTCCTTTAACCATTTCTATAACTGTGTAGCCAGGGAAACAGCACAATGTGGTTCAAAAGGAGTTTGAAGGGAAATATGAGATAGTAGGTGTAAAATTTCATTACATAGCCAAAATCGGTTAAAATGTTCCAAATGTAAGCTCTGGAGATTTCCTGAGATGTAGCCTAGTTAAGTATCCAAATCACTTGATATACACAACAGTAAGTGAATTTCCAATGTTGAAAATATATAAATATATGCACATGCATCTGTCTGTGTAATGTAAAAGGTATAAGGTACAAATATAAGATGATCCATAGGGTTGCACTGAAACCCATGCACATTAACTGTGAGTTTGTTAAATCTGCTTATTGTTGAGTTATAGTAACAACATTTAGCAGTTCAGTGGCTAAGTGGATTAATGGTTAAGTGAGTTAAAACAAAATGTTCAAATATTGAGATATTGTGAAATGTGTTTCATACATAAAATGATTGTACCAGTGAAAAATATATATGCAATTATAAGGTCTTGAGCTACAATTATTTTTTATCTAAGTACTGACATTATACAAGTCCAGGTGATTGTATGTATCATATCAAATGGAGTGATAGTCAAATAATGTGCTGATAAAATTTTAGCTGCTAGAGAAATACTGTCCTATTTATTCTGAATTGTTCCCTCTACCCTGCTGTCAGTAGACTGCATTCGTTTTTTCGAATAAATTTTGCATCTTATAATTTGAATATATGTTAGACTACCTAATAGAGCTCTCTGATACCAGATATATCTTTAAATGTCAAAATTTCAGCATTACAAGTGTATCTGCATATGTATCTCTTGTTAAATATGTCATCTGATTTTAGGCATGGCACAGAGGGAGAAATAAAGGCCCTATGTAACATGATTGACAGGCCAGCTAAGAAGCAGTGCTGCCTATGTACTAGGGATGTTGGTTAATAAATGCTTTTGAGTGAATTAGATTAAGAGTTAGAAGGATTAGGACACACTCATATTTCTACTTCAAACTTAAACAATGATTCAACTAAAATACCCTCTCTACCTAATTACTACCCCTGACATTCATAAGGACAACTTAACTTTTTCTTTTCTTTTCTTTTTAAGATTATTTATCTATTTATTTGACAGAGCAAGAGAGTACAAGCATGGGGAGGAGTGGAGGGAGAGGGGGCCTGGTGAGGGGCTGGATCCCAGGACCCTGGGATCATGACCCGAGCCAAAGGCAGACGCTTAACCAACTGAGCCACCCAGGTGCCCCAACTTTACTTTTTCATAGAAGAGTTTAAGTCCATGAATGACACCAATAAGACTAAATATCTTTTAGCATGTATAATTAAAGATAATGTTTATAAAAGTATTGTTTAAAACCTGATATAACAATAACAAAAAATACACATTAGGGAGTGCCTGTGTGGCTCAGTTGGTAGAGTGGTCTGACTCTTGGTTTTGGCTCAGGTCATGAGCTCATGGGTCCTGGGATCAAGCCTTGTGTCAGGTTCTGCACTCAGCAGGGAGTCTGCTTGAGAATTCTATTCTTCTGCCTCTCTCCCCCATTCAATGTATGCGCATGTGTGCGCACACACACACACACACACACACACTTTCTCTCTCTCTTCCTAAAATGAAGAAAAAAAGTACACATATTGTGTTTAAGACCTGATATAACAACAAAAAATACACATTAGGTTTTGCTTAAATAAAAATGCTCACACCTAAGTCTATAGTAATAGAATACTTCCTAACACTCCTGTCCCTTATATCATTCATTGCTAACTAGAGAAATCAGGCAACTGGATTAATTTATAGATAAGGAAGGGAGGGAGGGAGGGAAGAAGAGGCAAGACAAAAAAAGTTAACATTTTTCCCTCTGTGTTGTATAGTTAATGAAAATGATACCAATGACTATTACTGTGTATTTTATTTTTTAATTTGGAGTAAATTCTGTTTTGTTGTAATAATATATAGGGATTAATAGCTACATTTTTTGATGATTCTGAAGGCTTTCAAGTGTTTTTTTTTTTTCTTTTTTAAGATCTTACTTATTTGAGAGAGAGAGACCATGAGCAGGGGGAGGGGGCAGAGGGAGAGGGAGAAGCAGACTCCCCTGCTGAGCAGGGAGCTTGACATGGGGCTTAATCCCAGGACTCTGGGATCATGACCTGAACTGAAGGCAGATGCTTAACTGAATGAGCCACCCAGACACCCCTCAAGTGTTTTGTTATAATCTCAAAGCTATATATATCCAAATGCCTGCTTGCACATTAGTATATCCTTGGTTAATAGAGATTTTTTAATCCATACTTTACAGAAAAAAGCAATTTTGATTAAACTTTGTTTATTACAGCAATATTATGGTAAAATGTAATGCTATTTAAACAGCAGCTGTAACATATAACACAATTTCAAATTTAAGATTTCTTTTCCCTAAAGCAATCAACAAGTATGTATTAAGAGAAAGCTTTATGATAGTTGCCTTAAGAGATTCAAAGAAATTTAAGACAAACTCTGCTCTTTTTGAATATCTTTTAAGGTGGAGAAGAAAAAAATTTATTAAAAACCTCTTATTTTAAGGTAATGTATCATAAGTCACAAATAATTATACAGGCATTAAAGAACTGTTAGAGTTCATAAATTATGCTTCCCTAACAAATATTTTCCAGAGTTGAAAGTGAAATACAAAGATATCCTGAAATAAAATTATTATCTTTCTGAAGAGTGTAATATTTGTTATAAATTATCTCTATTTAGGAATCATGTGGAGACCAAGAAATTCAGTTAAATTTGAAATAGCCAAATGTAATTAATGTTTTACCAAATGCAAAGTATGGTTTGACTGGAGAATTAATAAGATGATAATATTCACTGAGTGAGCTTCTTGATGTTGTAAACAAGATAGAAATGTTCACAACTGCTAACTCAACATTATAATATTGGAGATTGTAGCCATTGCAATAAAGCAAGAAAAGGAAGAAACAAAACTATCATTATTCACATATGACTATATTCATAGAAAATACAGAAAAAATTACAAGCAAATGAATTTAGTAACATTGCAGATTAAGTCAATAAACAAAACTAATTGTATTTCATCTAATAGCTACAAAAATTAGAACAAAATATCATTTAGATAGCACCAAAAATATCAAATGCCTAGGAATAAATCTAATGAAAACTGTGTAAGACTGCTATTTCAAAAATTAGAAAACATTAGTAAGAGAAATGAACTCAATAAATGAAGATGTAATTCCATGTTCATAAATTAGATTTGCTATATAATTGACATGTCACTTCCCAGCAAACTCATCTATATGTTTAATGCAATGCTAATCAAAATCCCATAAGGCTTTTTGGGGGATTGCAAAGCATATTGACAAAATGATTCCAAAATCTATATAAAAAATGCAAATGATCTAAAATAGCCAAGATAATCTTGAATGCACGAAGTTGCAGGAATTTAATAATGAGTAGAGGTGTGAAAACAGACCAAAGGAATACAATAGAGTATAGAAACAGACCTACAGGTATCTAGTTTATGACATAGTCCCAGCTATAATTCCACGGGAGAAAAGGTAGTCATTTCCACAGATGAGAGTGGAGCAATTGGCTATCGGAAAAATATAAACTTTGACCTGTATTTCACATCAAAATAAAAAGTAAATTTAAGGTGGACCATAGACCTACTTTTGGAACTAAAACATGAAGTTTCTAGAGGAAAACCAGAAAAATGTCTTTAAGATTTGAGAGTAGGCAAAATTTTAATGGGCAGAACACAGAGTTATCCATAAAAAAGGAAATAATAAATAGAATTCTACCTAAATTAAGAACTTCTGTTTATTAAACAATACCATTAAGAATGTGAATAGGCTGGGGCTCCTGGGTGGTTCAAGTCATGATCGCAGGCTCCCGGGATGGAGCCCTGTGTTAGGCTCCCTGCTGGGTGGGGAGCCTGCTTCTCCGTCTCCCTCTCCCTTTGCCACTCCCCACTCTGTGCTTGCTCATGCTCTCTCTCTCACTAGCTCTGTCAAGTAAATAAATAAAATCTTTAAAAAAAAAAGAATGCGAATAGGCAAACCATTGAAAGGAGATATGTGCAATATTTGTACATGGCAATGTATTCATAAACAGAATATAAAAATCACTCTTCCAAATCAATTTTTAAAAAGACAAACAAGCCAATATTAAAAAGGGCAAAATATTTGAAGATCTTCACAAGAAAGGATATTTAAATATCTAGCAGAGACCCATGAAACTGTGCTAAACACCAGCAGTCATTTTGAATATGCAAATTAAAACCACAATATTGGTACCACTTTACATCTACCAGAATGGCTGAAAGGCAAAATACTGAGGATGTTAAGTGTTGGCCAGGATGTGGACCACCTAGAAACCTCATGCATTGTCAGTGCAGATATAAACCAGCTCAACCACTGGATAAAACAGCTTTGCAGGATCTACTAATGTTAAATTCATGTCTACCTATAGAAATTCCACTTCTAGGTATAACCCCCCTCCAAAAATAAATGGGTATGTCCATCAAAAGACACATACGAAAATATTTATAGCAACGTTATTTATAAGAAAACAGACTGGGAACATCCCACATGTCCATCAACAAGGGAATGAATACCCAATGTGTACTTTAGCCATATAACGGAATATAAAAGAGCAATAAAAACTACTGATATATGAAACATAGGTGAAATTGAAAAGCATTATGCTCAGAAAAAGAAATAAGATACAAAGACTACTTATTCTGAAGCAACTTATTTGGGCTCATAAACATGCAAAACTAATAAAAGATAACAGAAGACAGACGGTGGTTACCTTTTGGAGATGGGATAGTGCCTGGTAAGGGGCTTAAAGGCATGTCTAGGTTAATGGACTTGCTCCTGTTTCATCTACATGGTGGTTACACAGGTGTAAACATCTAAAAACTTTTTAAGCTTATATTTGTGCACTTTACTCAAAATAAGTAGCACATGAATTAAGAAAAACAAGTTTTAAAAAAATGAGACAAAGTAATCCACCTTTTAGTTGAAAACTTGGCAAATGAATAATTCAGTTAATCCCCTTATCAGGCAAAAGTTGTTTTTCCCCAATGTTCTTCTATATCTTAAAAAAAATTAGTCATTAGCACTAGAGGAAGGAAGCATACGAGAGATGAATAGGATGATTTTTATGGAAATGCTTTTAAACATTACCTAGAAAAATATATGTATATACGCACAAACACACATGCACATGTATCTGTAATATTGAATATGACTGAACTGAATCTGTCAAGTCTTAATGTATTTCCATTCGTTCTTCCAAATCACAATCACACACACAGATAAAGCTTTCTCCCTTATGACTATAAAATGAAGGGAACAGCCAGGTTCTTCAATATACAGAAATGAAGCTAGCCGTAAATATGAACCACTCCAATGTGCTCCTCTCTACGATGACGTTTCAACATCTTCTAAATTAAAATGAGTCTTAGAATTTGAATTCCTACAAATATGTTTGTCCTTTTGATGCCACTGCTCTTGGAAATCTTGGAGAGAAACACAAAATAACAAATCATCACGTAACTCTTGGAGTGGCTCTGCTACTGAATTGTCACTGCCCAGACCGTTAATTGTATAGGTCATGGTCACACAACAGCCTTTGGTTGTGATCATTTTGTTAGTGCCAAGTTCAGTTATCCACCTCCATCCCCCAATCACTTTCTTAAAATGTTCTATTTGCTATTCATAGAATTGAGACTTGAATTAGACTGGTTATTACATGTAACATGTTAAAAACATTAAATTAGGAATGAAAATGAAAATGAACAAGAAACTACAGATTTGATAGTGTAAAGAAAGACAAATTCTCCAAAAAAATTTTCTGTTATTATTCTTAGAGTATTAACAAATGAAATAACAAAATTAATTGTGCAACGTATGTTTGCTGTGTTTTTAGTGTAACAAAATAATTCAGGTAATCCCCTTGGAATTTGTTAAGGTACAGTGTGATATGTGTAATAATTCAGTTTGAGGATTAATTTGTGAATATTTTCCCTAAAACAGTTTAATGACAATTACACATATACATATTAAAGATTATATTACAGTTGACTATTGAACAATGCAAGTTTGAATTGTACAGGTCCATTTATACACAATATTTTTGATAAATGCTGTACAGTACTTTAAATGTATTTTCCTTATGTTTTCTTAATAACAGTTTCTTTCCTTCAGCTTATTTTATTATAAGAATACAGTATATGGTACACATAGGATATAAAATAAGCGTTGATAGATTATGTTATTGGTAAGGCTTCTATTCAACAGTGGTTTTATTAGTAGTTAAGGTTTGAAGGAATCAAAAGTTATACATGGATTTTCAACTGCAGGGGAAGGGGCGTCAGTGCCCCAAACCCCCATGCTGTTCAGGGGTCAACTGTCTTTCCAGCAGGCAGGATCAGGGAGTTGCGGGAATGTATACACCTGCATTCTTTAATAATAGGTTTTGACAGAGTTGTTTAGACCTGCAACAGGCTGCCTCAAAACAGCATCTCCGTCACTGGGCATCTAACTATTATGCCTATCTTATTTTTCTATTTTGGACAGGACTTTCGCAGAATGTAGAAGGATAAATGTTTCATTTTAAGTGTGCCTCATTCAATCCATTCATTGTACTATAATATAAACCATGGATTTGGAGACTTGTTATCAACAAAACATTATTTTCAACTAAATTCTCATATTGTATTTTAAAATGTAATACAAATTTGGATTAAAATTGGTATATTCAGCATAACTCAGGATGATAAAAATAAAAATAAAAGGAAATTTTTACTACTCTGAAGCAGCAACTGACTTGTCTTAACCAGATTCGTTTGGACTTTGAATAGAGGAAAATGGCAAATACATGGGAAGTACAACAGATAGAGTTCAACCCATCACTTATAAAAATGAAACATTTGACAAGATGGATGGATCTAGAGAATATTATGCTAAGTGAAATAATTCAGACAGAGAAAGACAAATACCAAATGATCTCACTTATATGTGGAATCTAAAAACAAATTAGTAAACAAAAAGCAGAACCAGATCTATAAATACAGAGAACAAACTGATGGTTGCCAGAAGGAAGGGGGTGTGGTGATGGGCAAAATGGGGGAAGGGGCGTGGGAGATACAGGCTTCTGCTTATGGAATGAATAAGTCACAAGAACAAAAGGCACAACACAGAGAACGTAGTCCATGGTATTATAATGGTGTTATATAATGACAGATGGCAGCTATACTTGTGGAACATATCATAATGCATAGAGTTGATGACTCACTATGTTGTACACCTGAAATTACTGTAACATTATGTGTCATCTATACTCAAACAAAAATAAAATTTAAATTTAATTTTTTTTAATTTTTAAAAATTTAAAAATAAGGCATGCTGGTTCTTACTCTTTTGTAAGGCTTATTTAGCTTTCTCGTATCTATAAAATCGGATAGAATAACTATAGAAGTATTTTTAGAAGTAGCTAGTAAATTTGCTAAGTATCACTGAGCGTATTATCTACCGTGCAGTTTTGTGCTGGCTTAGAATTCAGGGCTGAGGAAAAGTTTTCCTTCCTCCAAGGAACTGTAAGGCTTCCTTCCTTGTAATAGTGAAACTTATGTAACCAAATACATAACTCTTTTCACTTTGGTTTCCAGGAACCTCAGAGACAAACTGGGAGCTCACCTGTATCACAAGGACTTTCTATTTTTTCCTAACACAGCTTTCCTATTGATATTAATGTATTTCATAACCCCCAAACTCTATCCATGCCATCATAGTTTTACTGTATGGAGGTGTAAGCTGCCCAAAATCTCTTCGTGTATAAAGTGGGGAGAAATCATTATTTTGCTGAAGAGAAATAGACAAGAGGTGGCATTGGTTTGCTAAGGCTGCCATGAAAAGCATCAGGAATGGAGTGGTTCAAACAAGAGCAATTTACTGAGTCTCAGTTCTGGAAGCCAGAGGTCCAAAATCAAGTTATTAACAGGGTTGGCTCCTTCTGAGGAATAAGGGGAGGCATCCGTTCCATGCCTCTCTCCTGACCTCTGGTGGTTTGCTGGTAAACCTCGGTGTTCCTTGACTTTCATGAATCACCTTGATTTCTGCCTTTACCTTCACGTGGTGTTCTCCTTGTGTGCACGTCTGTCTCTGTATTCAGATTTCTCATTTTACAAGGACACAGTCATGTTGGTTTAAAGCCCACCCTAATGACCTCATCTTAAAATGAACTTATGTCCAAAAAGCCTTATTTCCAAATAAGGTCACATTTACAGGTACGGAGGATTCGTCCTGCACCTCTTTTCTGTATGTGGGATGGGGGCGTGGAGGGTCACAATGCAACCCACCACAGAGTTTAGACAACTAGTGAGAGGAAACAAAAAGAAATCAGGCCCATGTGACTTCAAAGCCCACGGTTGTCTACTCTACCCAATGACCTTCCTGAGCCTCCCCATGCCAGCTCCGTGTGGACGGGCTAAGTGCAGTTTGGTTCTTCAGAAAGCTCCAGCACTCAGCTAATCACACCAAGAATAGGGACAAATGACTCCCGAGGCAGATGTGACTGGCCCTTCTGGTACGGACTGCTTTTGCCTGATGATTTGTAAAAGAAAAGGCTGGCGTGAGGCCTGGGCATATACTGCTATCATCTAAGTTTTATTATAACTGCTCTAACAATAATCAGAGCAGCAGCATCAATTTTTCCTCCTTCAAGTTGGCTATGGGAAGATGCAGCTTTTTTCTTTTTGTCTACAAGGCGCTGCATCTTTTGCATGACTGCCCCCCTCTGGGTGGTGTTGGTGATGATGGTGGTGAATGGGGCAGGGGGAGACGAAAATGAGTTCCAGTAGGTCAGGGAGCTCAATTCAATAGTATAAACAAACTCACACTTCCCTCTCTTCTTGTGAGCCCCTCCCAGACTGCACTGGGCATATGGAGACTGCAGTGAGTTTCGAGACCTCAGAATGATGGAGAGACAGGGTCTCTGAATCTATGGGAGACTGGGGAACGTGACGGTCATGCCAGTCTCTGGTGTCGGTTGTTCCCTGAATGGGGCCCTGCCTGGGATCAGACGCTGGGGTGTGCTAGCTAGTCTCCTGCAGCCTGATCAGGGCTGAGGGTTGCTCCCTGGAGGCTTGGCCTTCCTTCATTTCTCACTGGCACAGCCTAGCAGTCAGCACGTGTGTACCCCATTCAGGACACCCAGGAACTTCTCAGCCCCATCCATGCCACAGTGACAAGCAGGCAGGCTCAAGAAAGCTAAACCCCAACATTTGCTCCATGCCTACCTACCCTGCAACACCTGGTTCACTTCAAAACTCCTTGCTATGCCCAGTGGGTGTGGGGCCAGTCAGCAAAGTGATTTTCTGCTTTTGGTATTTCTTGTAAATAATTCAACATGTCTTTCCGGTCCTGGATAAAGTCTGGAGAAGGAAGACCGTCCTGCCTTTCCTATCTTAACCTTCTCTTCTCACGTTCCTCAGATCGGAAGGGGTACACTTTCTTTCCTTTCTTTTTCTGTCTAAGCAGGTCCTACCTCTGTAAAACTATAATCCAGCCTGTCCACAGACCTCTTGATAATGATTTTATAAAGCCTGTCTCTGTTGACAGTCTGGCTTTCATTTCAACCATCTAGCTGCTTACTGAAAATTCCCATTAGAAACGTCAAAAGCTGGATTTCATCTTGTTCTCTTTCCATTTTTCCAGTAAAGATCCTAAGTCAGCTCTCCCCATAGTGGATACTTTAGCTCATTTGGAAGAAAGTCAGATATTCACAAACATGCAGAAGAGAAAGCAACTTGCATTCTGTCTGTCTCTGTCTCCTCTCTCTCTCTCTCTCTCACACACACACACCTTCAATGTTAGTTCTATTACATAATGACCTACACCCCTTGCATGTACTTAGCATGTAGATCGTGCTAACTTCTTACATACGTCATCTCACTTAATCTGGGCAACAACTCTGAAATACGGGACTTTTTAATACCATATTTCAGATGAGGAAATGGAGGATTTTTCCCAAGTCAAATTATTTGTAAGTGGCACAGCCAAAAAATTAAACCTGGTTAATTTTCCTCTTTTGTTTATTTCGATCTAAAAAGCTATGTGTACCTGAACTTCATTCCACCTTGTCCCATTATAATTTCTTTAAAAGCTGGGATTCTTGTGAAGCAACTCTACACAGTCTCTCCTCATCTCCCCCAAGATTTGCACAATGCCTGAAACTATTTATAGCTAGTGATTCCATGAGCTCCCTCTCCCTTGGTGTTACCGTGTCCCCGAGAATCAACTGCAACTCTCCCACTTAATTCTGACACTGATGCTCGTCTTCTCTACACAGAGATTAACTGTCATGGATGCCCTGTCGCCTAAGCATTTTTCATGCCTAGTAAATATACTTGTCATCAATAACCTATTAGCATTCAGTAGCTGCAATAAAACAAAAATAAACAGTTTAAGAACAAACACTTTAAGCTCCAGAATTTATAGAAATCCGTAAGCAAAGCAACTGACAAAGAGAGGCAGGTTTGCTTTCAATGGAAAGCTCTAGCTTTCCTCCAAAGGCCAACCTTCCTATCATAATGAAGCTTTTAATACTTCAGACCCAGCAGTAGGACTTCTTTAAGAAAGATCTTGCAGCCTTCTGTAAATATCTGTTTGCTCACCAGACTTTTCCCCAGTCCCTCTCACTTACTCTGTGTGTGTGTGTGTGTGTGTGTACACGTGTATATATGTGTATATATAAGATTTATGGAAACCTTACCTATTTTCCTTTTTGTTTCACATATAATTAGGACAGGATGCTCTTCCAGCTGCAGCAGCTTTGAGAGTTCATTCACAAAACAAAAGCTCATATAAAAATAAGCATAAGTCATAAATAAAGTCATGAGGAAAATCTCATATAATGTCTAAGAAACTCAATTACTTGGAGTCCTCCAGGTAAATTTTCTTGGCTCCTAAGCCAAGGAGCATAAAGACAAAGCATGCCTCAGCCCTTCCCAGGTCTCTGGAACTTTCTATTGCTTCCTCCTCAACTATAAACTCTGGGGAAGGAGAGGCAGACAGTGCTCAGAACTGTCCACAACTGTACCACTGGAAAGCAATTGGGACGACAGCGATTGCGGTAACAAGGTACAATTTTTTTGACAAAAAACAATAATAGTTTCCAAAGTGACAGGATACAGCTACAGAAAAGAGTAGATTAAAGAGGAGCGTCCGATAAAAGCACTTTTAGCTTTGTGATTTTAATCATTCTGACATTTTGACGCATCCTTAACCTAACCAAATAGGCCGGAGGTTGGAGTGTTAATCATGGAACGTTCAGACCCTTGGTGCCGGCTTCGAGCCTTGAACGTGAATGCGCAAGTGGGACCTACGGCCTGAAGATGCTCTCAAAGCTTGGGCTTGCCGAACTGGTAGCAATGCAGGAAACTTCACTAAAACGTAAGTGTTTATGGTCCCGGTTTGAAAAATATTTGCAAATACCATAATATACAAAAGAAAAAGCAAGTTCAGGGGCTCCGCGGGAGAAGCATGTGCGCGCGCATGCACGCACACACACACTCATTTTTTTCCCCAAACCACCTTAACGACATCACCAGTGAGGCACTCAAAGATTTGCCACTACAAACAATTTTTATGTGTGATCTGTTCATCCTTCTCTACTACTCACTGCACTTGGTATCCTATTATCATGGTTTGGTAAACCAGTGATTTCAAAGACTGCTTCCCTGTTACATATCCAATATTACTTTTTTAAAGCAAATACTTAAAAAGCTCATTTAATAAGGGAGGTTTCTTCCAACAAAACTGAATATTCAGCTTCTAGTTCCAACCAATTTCTGTCATTCCTCTAAAACATCACAGGACATCAGGACTAGTACATTAAGTGCTGAAAAACAAAACACCACATATATTTCCTCTTACTTTGACAACTATAACTTTCTGATGTTATCATCAGGTACACTTAATGTCAGAAAAACATATCAACGTTAAGGGGTAAATTATTTTCAAATAAAACAAATCAGCCGGAGGGCGTGTAATCACGGGTAATGCTGGGAGAACCATGTCATTGAAATGAAGACAAAAACAAAGGAATAATCAATCCATTTGAATTTGACTGATTGACATTTTAAGCAACGAGGAGAAGAATAACATTAAAGACATAATAAAAATCACCCCTCTATTATGTGAGGATTTTTAAAAAAAGCAACTTAGCAAGTATGTGCTCTACTTGCCTGAAGTTGATTTAAAAGAAAGCAAGAACTACACATACTTTTATTTACTGCCCTCTTTGTAGACATGAGAAAAATTAATGGATAGGGGATAGGAAAAATGAAGTGAGGAGGAGGATGTATCATAAATGTAGTCTCATGTCAGCATCACCTGGATGAGGTCACAAAATAACCTACGAGTTTATTATAACCTAAGAGTATATATTATAATGCACATAAATTGCTTTGTTTCCTTTTACGATACTAGGTGAACTCTATAGTGACAATTTGCTTTACTCTAATTATGATGTGCTTCCCTTTCTATAATAACAAAAGTATATTTAACCTACTTGATACGGGGCATGAAGTAATTAAGAATGACTGAAACTATTGTTGCAAGAGATGTGTTTAATGAGGATAGCCAGGAAATGCCTGGTTACTAGTCAATGAGAGAATCTGGTTTCAGCTCAGACTGCAAACAGCAGGTGATGTCCTCCAGAGAGAGGTTTCACCACTCTATCATGAATGCCCAGAATATGTTGATCTGGTCATGATACACATCGGATAAAGGGAACCCAGAAAGAGGGCACTGAGTGGGGAAGGCAGGACAGGGTAGTGGGGAGAGGGAGCGTGAGAGTGAGTGAGCAGGACCACGACCCAGTCCTTTTCCCTATCTAGTAGGTTGGCTTCTGAGATTGGCAGAACATGTTGACCATTAAGAAAGATAAACTGGGGGGCGCCTGGGTGGTGCAGTCGTTAGGCGTCTGCCTTCGGCTCAGGGCGTGATCCCAGCGTTCTGGGATCGAGCCCCACATCAGGCTCTTCCGCTGGGAGCCTGCTTCTTCCTCTCCCACTCCCCCTGCTTGTATTCCCTCTCTCGCTGGCTGTCTCTGTCAAATAAATAAATAAAATCTTAAAAAAAAAAAAGAAAGATAAATTGGATTATGAATCAGCTGAACAAGAATTAGGCATTTGAGCAAATCTATAAACAATGGCTAAGATTGAGTATGAAGAGTCTAAAACAAGTGCTGGATATCCTGGTTCATAGAGCATGATCCAAGAAGACTAAAACGTATAAGAGAGACTCTCCAGAACCTGGAAAGAGGACCAAAATGGGAGCAGAACTATCCCATCCAACACAGTCGTTAAGGATTATTTTGGGATGCCTACTGAGGAGAAACTACACTTATCTTAGCAATTACTGTATTAAAAAGAGTGAATCAGCCATTCTCAAAAAAAGCCTTGGATCCCTCATAAAAACCTAAATTGAACAGTTCCTCTAGACACTGTTACATACTGACAGCAAGACCAAGTGAGTGTCGCTAATGATTATAAGACTTTAGTTCCCAAACTTGTACCAAGCAAAGTTGGCAGCAACATGTTTTGTGTATGTCACGTATTCCCAACAGGTCTTGCTGCAGTGTTTTCCATACATTAATTGTGAGTAATTTTAACCAATGGTTCTGTTTTATTGCAATTTCTCCCATCTTGTCAATGGTATGAAGATGGAGATCTCTCTAGGACACAGGCCAAAAAGCTTGGAGTTAGCCTTGGTTTCTCTTTTTGGCTCAAACCTCATATCTAAAACATCAACAAGTCCTCCTGGTTCTACTTTTAAAATACCTATAACCTGACCATTTCTCATCATATTCACTGTGACCACCTTGGTCTAAACCACCACCATCTCCTTCCTGAATTATTGCAGTACTCTCCTGACTTGCCCCCCTTTTCCACCCTGCCCTGCCCCCAACATTGTTTTCTCAGCATGCCCAACAGAATGTCCCTTTACTATATTAAGCCAAATCATGTCATTCCACTACTCCAACTCAACAACGGCTTCCTCATTTCTCATTGGCTTTCAAGGACCTACACAATCTAGCAATTCTCCCACCCCACCCCACCCCATCCCCATCCCCATCTCTTGACCTCATCACCTTCTGTTCTTCCCCACACTTTGCTGTGGCCAAGTTGGCCTCCTTACAGTTCTTCAAATATACCTGGCACGTTTCCACCTCAGGGCTTTGGCACTGGTTATTGTCTCTGCCTGGAATATTCCTTGGTATAGATATGCATGCTTGCTACTTTACTTCCCTGAGCATTTTTGCTCAAATGTTACACTCAATAAGCCATACCTAGACCATTGATTTTTTTCAATGCCTTCTTCTCTCCCCAAATCTCTATCCTCTTTCCTGCTTTGTATTTCTCATTAGTGCTTAGCACCTTCTAATATATTATATGCCTTGTTTCCTTCTTGTTTTTCTCCCCCAACTAGAATTTTAGTTCCAGCAGAGCAATAGCTTGTTTTGATCCCTGTTGTGTCTCTAGGACTGAGAATAGTGTCTGACATAGAGTAGACCCTAAATAAATATCAACCGATTGATTGGATGAATGAATAAATGTGAAGTTAACCATTGTGTATACAACTGGGAGTAAAATACACCTTCAGGTTGGCAGACTGTTTTATTCACTGGAAAGAGCAGGGGAAGATGAAATGATTGGTGTCTAAAGAACAAAACAAATGGGTAAACAAAAAGCAGAATCAGACTTATAAATACAGAGAACAAGCTGACGGCTGGCAGAGGGAAGCCCAGTGAATGGTTGGGCAAAATGGGTGAAAGGCAGTGGGGCATATAGGCTTTCAGTTATGGAATGAATTAGTCATAGGAATAAAAGGTACAGCATAGGGAATATAGTCAATGGTACGGTAACAGCATTGTATGGTGACAGATGGTAGCCACACTTGTGGTGAGCACAGCATAATATGTACAGATAGTGAGTCACTATATTGTACACCTGAAACTAATGTGACATTGTGTATTGACTATAAACAACAACAACAACAGAGATGGTTATCAGGGGTGCTGGAAGCAAGGAGAAGTGGGATTGATTGAGGCCCCTACTAAGTTCTTGGCATCTACTGGGATCTTATATGGTCATATTATCCACAATGAATTTCCCCAGAATCTTAAGAAATAGATTGTGTTTATTATCTTGATTTTACAAGAGAGTCAGAGGAAGCTTTGAGAAATTAACCAGGAGTAAAGTAAGGTCACCATAGTTTGCTCTGGAAGTCATCCACAGGTCCGTCTAATCTTGAACTATGTACTGAAGAGAATATGTCTTAGAAAACATCCTGCCTTTGACCTTCTGGATATTTGAATATACTTGGATGGGGGGAGGGAGGAGGGAGGAGGGATGGTTGGTGAGCACATCTTCCTGGTGCCTGGCTGACAGGCTGACAGTGATGGAAAGAACCAGGACACGGGATTAGCAGACACTACTCAACTTCACAGATTTTTCTGATGCTTTGAGTCATGGAAAGAGAAAACACATTTCTCAAGGCTTATACAACTCCTCAGGAAGCTAGCAGAAGATTCTCCTCTCCCTTTTGTCCTGAGGCTAATTAGTATCATACAAATGATAAACCTGACAGATTCTGGTCAATGTGTTCTCAAATGAAAGCGTCACTTCTGCCTTAGGAGTCAGTGCAACATTTCAATCTTTTTAAAAACAATCTTTTTTACTTGTCTGAACACAGAATATATATGTGTGTGTATATATATGTATACACACGTAATATATAGTGTACGTATTCATGTTTATATAAATCATACATATATAATATTCTAATCAGAAAAATACTTAATATTTGAAATACTCACTCTGAGAAACTGAACCATGGCAGATCAAAGCTTGCCATGAATCACTTTCCGAGGAAAGCTATTTTTTTTTTTCCTACCAGTGCAGGATGAAGAAATGTTTTCTTTTGTTTCTCTTATAATTAAACTTGTTTGAAACTCCTGAAGAGGTGAGAAGGGAATGGTTATACACGTGTAACAGCTCCCTGGTGTCTGGTCCTCAATGGATCTCCGATTCGGTGGGGAAAACATCTGAGTTTATACTAGCTTCAAAAAAAAAAAAAAAAAAAAAAAAGTCATGCTTTCTACACACCGGGAAGGCACACTCTAATAAATATGTGAAAGAACAAAAGCAAGCTGACATCCATCTTTGCTAAGGAGCCTATTTGCTGAAGAAATGGGATATGTCTTAATGGTTCAAGGGACACAGGCAATAGATGCATTCTTTAAATACTGCCAAATGGTTGGAGAAAATAGCAACAGAAATACACTGGTCCCAACTCTTCTGATTCAAGTGAGGTGCTTTATTCCCGGAACTTTTTTTAGCCTTCATGATGAGACATATCTTCTAGGAGTTCTTCCTAATTCTTGTAGGGTTTGGGGGCCAGGGGTAAGGACCCTAAATCACAGTTTAGTCACACATTAGGACCAGGCATGGTCAGTATGGGCCCACGTTACCATCCTTCAGGTATGTAGCGCCATAGCTTTGCCTTCCAGCGAATTTTAACAAAATTCTGAGAGGCAGATCAATGTTAAAATGACTCTTAAAAATGTGTAGTCCCGGAGACTATCACTGCCTGGCTCTGAGTCATGGACTCCCTGGCTAGAAGTACGGTGAAAACTCAGGGGCTGTGAATATATTGTATTTCTCAAAGTAGTCTGGGGGCAAACCTTATAGAATTCACATGTCATCACAATTCAGTATAAAAAATTATTGGAAATCAAGAGACTCAGATGGTAGTTTCTGTCTACGCCATGAACCGACTGAGGACATTTGAACTAATAATGGAAACTCTTTGGGCCTCAGTTTTAGCAATTGCAGAGAGCGACCTTGAACAAGCTGTCTGTTTCCTCTGGACTTCATTTGAATTACCCATTACAAGCAAGCTTACTCTGGTATTTTATGTTATTATTAGGGAGATTCTTATGATAATATTGCTTGTTGAATCTAGTTAATGTCCCTGCCTGCAGGAGGCATTTAAGGAGGATTCTGAGTAGAATTAGCCAAACAATCACATAATGTATCTCTTAAGAGTTGGGATTATTTGCTTGGTCAATGAAAATGTGAAGGTCAGAGGCAGTGTGGCCTGAGTGGAAAGGTCACTGGGTTGGAAATCCTGCATTTTGGTGACTAGTACGAAGTTTGCTTCCTGCAACCTGATTTATCACCTTAGCAAGTGGTTAGATTTGCAAGACACCTTATGAGTGAACAGTTTTATGCTATATATCTTAACAACAGAAATTTTTGATGGAGGAGACTTGCAATCCTTTCTGTGATGTCTGAGGGAGCCTATTTGTTTAAATCAAAATAAAAGTAATAACAGTGGGATGGAGAAATGGCCTGGCACTCTGAAATATCAAACCCTGAAATTAGATCCTCTCTGGCATCTCAAACCATAAATAGCTACCAGTTGTAAATGCTGTATTCACCTCCTATTGCTGCATAGCACATTACCAAAACCGTACTGGCTTGAAACAGAGCCTTATTTCACAGTTCTGTAGGTCCGACATCCTGGCCGGCTCAATTGGGCTTTACTCAAGGTATCACAAGGTCAAAATCAAGGTGTTGACTAGCAGGGCTCTCATCTGGGGCCTGCGGGGAAGAATCCACTTCCAAGATTATTCAGGTTGTTGACCAATTCCAGAGATTTGTGGAGCTAGGTCTGAGGAGCAGTTTCCTTTGCTGGCTGTCAGCTATGAACCTCTCTCAGCAACCCATGGCCACCCACATCCTTCCCAAAGTTCCCTGCATATTCAAACCAGCAAGAGCAGGTCAAGTCCTTTCTATTTTGCATCTCTCCCACTTTCCCTTCTTCTGCCACTAGCATAAGAATGACCTCTGCTCTTAACAGCTGATGTGAGTAAATTAGGTCCACTGGGATAGTCTCCCCCCTTTTAAGGCCTACTGTACCATATAACGTAAGGGAGTGATAACCCACAACGCTTAAAGATTCTGGATATTAGTCACGTAGAATTTGGGGGCCATTTCCAGAAAGTCTCTGTAACACATAATGCGTTAGTTATGTCTTTTCTAGAGTCACAAGGCCTAAACAACAATGACCTTTTTGCCAGGCTATTTGGATAATATATCCATGCAAATAATGACAAATGAGTGTCTTCTATTTTGGTACAATTCAGAGGTTCTTACCATTTTTGTGATCAGAGAATATCACAGGTGCGCACTCTAAACAAACACTTCCCACTTTGCACACAGTCAAATCAGGATTCAAGAGTAACTCAATTTATGGCCACACAACCAAAATCAAACTGGGAAATCAGTGAACATCTGAGAAATACGATCCGTACAAGTTACCAAGTTAATTAACTAATACAAAATAAAACTCTAAATGTTTTTATTCCTAAACGTTTGGAGTCATTATCTTCTGGGTAGTTATCTGAATCACTGCCACAAAACTCCCAACTTTATTCCGTTATGCATGACAATTCCTTTGTGCAAAGACAAATATTTAGGCTAAAGTACTGAACTGGATAGAGAGTGAGACAGAGAATTTTAATATGTTAAGCAACTAAAACAAAGAAACTTCTGATGAATGGAAACTCAAAAACTGCTTTTAATCTTCCTATTAATGACCTATAATGTATTGAAAAATTGAAGCATGAATATAAAAAAATGAAATGGAAATGGGATCAGCTTGTGGAGTTATATAACAGCAACCAAAGAAAATGGTTCAGCTCATTTTTCTACTAAATAATAATAATTTAACACTCATCTCACTGAACATTTTGTTTCTGCCCATCCACTCTGAGGAGGCATTTGAATTACCATAGACAATTTTTACTGTCAGTTAAGTGTCTAAAGTATCACACCAATTGCCTCTGAAATATTTTAAGATAAATAAAAAATCTTGACATGTAAAATTGCCTTCGAGAATCATTACTCAGTAACATTACTTGATACCAATACTTGAAATTAGCAGTTACACCAGATTCTTAAAATGACTATCTTTCGGTAATTATCATTTTGACAAATTTGAAAGTCATTGCCCCTATGCTTTTCTCCTACAAATCTGTCATTCATTCATTCTTGACCAATTTTTGCAAGGATGGCTTACATGTAATTGTTTATATACTATAGCAAATTTTTGCAAAACACACCAAAGAAGTCCTTAGACGTCTTCCCTTGGCGATCAGCGATCAATTATGAACTTCAGGGAATAGCTAAGATTTTGTGAGGATACATGACTTTTTAGCATTTGGCCCTAATGTTAAGTGCCACCAGTCTCTTCCCCTAAATTCACACAACCCAGAATAGCTGCACCACCTTCTCAATGATACACTACTTTGACTTCCCTCCCTTTGTCCCTCCCTTCCTTAGTTCTTCCTTTACCTTCTCTCCTTCCTCTCCCCTCTTCTCTTCCTTGCCCTTTCCTTTCCTTGCTTTCTGACTTTATGCTCCCTTCCGTCCTTCTTCCCTCCCTCCCTGCATTTCTCTGGCTCTCTCTTGCTCTCTTTGCTTTTCTTCCTTGCGTTGGACCTATCGAATTTTCTTCAGGTCTACGAATTAAACTCAAAATTTGTTCCTTCTTAGTTAGCCTCACTTTATTAAGAAAATACCTGTATTAATTCCCCTTACCATGTTGATATATAAATACAATTTTATATTGCCCCCAAGACAAATATATTATCACATAACATTCTCACCTCTCAGAGGTCTTGCCATGCCCTTTCTCCAATGTTCCCACCCCATTCCGCTGCACCATTTTATTTTTTAATTGAAGTATAGTTGGAACACAATATACACCACATTTTTATCACTGAGAAGTTTTGGTCTAGATTGTTTTAGACATACTTTTTCTCTTTTGGTTATTGCTTATTTGCAAATAATAAATCTTACTGATAGCTTTCTCATCTATAATACCCATATTTTCTTGTGATCGCCTGCATTTCTTTTTTTTTTTTTTTCTGGAGAATTTTTTTTTTAATCAATAGACTTCATTTTTTAGAACAGTCTTGGGTTTAAACTAAAACCAAAATAGAGAGTTTCAATATACCCCTCCCCACCCACATGTTTTTCTATTATTAACATCTTACATTAATGTGGTACCTTTGTCACAATTAATGAACCAACCCTGACACATTATTAGCTAAAGCCCATAAATTACATTAGTGTCCACTTTGTGTTGTATAGTTCTATTGGTTTTAATAAATGCAAAACGAAATGTATCCACAGTTATAGGATCATACAGAATAGTTTCCCTGCCCTAGGAATGCCCTATGCTCCACCTATTCTTCCCCTGAATCCTCCCCTCCCTCCCCCTGAACCCTTGATCTTTTTACTGTGTCTATGGTTTTGTCTTTTCAAGAATGTCACATGTACGGTATTGCATGAATTGTACAGTATCTAACCTTTTCAGACTGGTTCGTTTTATTTAGCGATATATATGTAAAGGTCTTCTGTTTCTCGTGGCTTGATACGTCACTTCTTTTTATCACTGAATAATATTCCATTGCATGGATATCCCACCTTTGAAGGTATTTTCAAAGTACATTTTAAGTGGTAAAACTAATGATAAATGTGTTTCAACTTCACATCTAATATTTGGCAAGATATAAATTTCCATATTTGAAGTGCCTTTTCTTTAACAGTATACTGCCCTCATGTATCCAGTATAACTGATAAAAAATATTAGTCTTATTTTTTGTTCCTTTGTAGATGACCCACTCCCTCTCCCCTAGAAGATTTTGGTATATTTACTTTTGCTCTCCTAAAATTCATAGTAATGTATCCATCTGTAGGCCTTTTTTATTTATTTATTCTTTTTTGTTCTTTTATAAAACCCTTCAACTTGAGTTTACATATTTATATAATTTCAAAAATTATAAGAAGCTAATAACCTCGAAATATCTTTTACCCTTAATTTTTTTTGCTGCTTCTCAAATGTGTATTTTATGGATATTAACATTTTAACATTTGCCCTCTATTTCACTATTTCTTTCATCTATATATTTCACTTGTTTATGCTTTTCTTATGCTTTCTAGAGAAGTTCCTGAAAGTGGTTTCCACTTTTTTCAATTTGTTATGGCATATTTCTTGTCTAGAAGATGGTCCAGTCGGTGAACGTTCTATGAGAGCTTGAAGAATGTGTGCTCTCTTGTTGGATGGAACAGTGTATACATGCCAATCAAGTTGATTGAGAGTATTGCTCAGGACAACTGACCGACTTTATACTCGTACTGATTTCTTGAATCACTGCATCTTTATTCTTCTTTTCTTTTCTTTTTTTTTTTTTTTTAGGAGTTGCCCTAGAATTTGCAATATGCATTTATTCCCGAATAGAATGCGGACTATGCCAAAAGAATCTAACTGTATTACAGGTGTTTGAATCAACCTCAGTGAAAGGGACTGAAGCAAAAGTTGCTAAGTGATTTTGGGAATGAGTAGAACCCATAAGACTAAAGGCAAAAGGAACTGTATATAAGCCCTATACTCTAGTTGATGAAGTGTTTTTTTTCCAACATGGCACAGTAGGTTAAAATTTTGGTTCTGCTACATAAGTATGCAGGAATTTAACAATCATGTAAGTACATGGAGGATGGCATAAACCGGGCTCCTCACCGTTGGAATAGGAGTTTACACATAAGCAAGAGGAGAAGCCCAGAATGAACCAGGTGGCCATAGGTGAGAGCTGGAGATATCAGAATGAACTCATGCTTAGGTTATTACAGACAGAGATGGCTACATATAGAAACATGTATAGATTAAGTGTATATACATCAATTAGTATGCACACATGTATGTTTTTGCTTTGCCACCTGAGCGAGCCTGGAAAAACACTCTAGTAACAACAAGCACTCCAGAACTTGGCTTCAATACTATCCTCCAATTACAGGTATTCCTTCAAGGACTCCTTGAAGAACTGGCTGATTCCAGGACTGGGGCAGGAGACACGTAGATGAGCTTAATGAATCTTGTAGTTCTAGAAAGGAAGAAAGTGCTCAACAAAACAAAACCACCTTCCATGAGTGGGGAATGTCGAAAGGACACAGAAGCCAATGGCCAAAGCCGGAGCAGTATGAGAAATAAAGTCTACCGCATTATAAGCAAAAGTGTGAAATGAATGTCCATGAGTCCACACTGATAAAATTGAATGAATGAAGTTAAAGGACACAAATTTACTAGACAGAAGAAATCCAAATAATGTAGGCAGATGCCCCACCCTCAAGGAGGAGGACGATAACCCCCAACTCTTTAAATAGGAGCTACACACAATGACTTCCTTCCAAAGAAAACAGTAGGGAAAGGAGAAAAACAGTAACTTTATAGTGGAGAAATCGGACAGTATGTCAACCAGGTGAACAAGGTCAACATCAACAGTGTTAAGTCATGTTGAAAGTATGTACCCTTGACTGATGCACTGAAAATGGCACTTTTTTACCTTTGTGATCGATCAGTCCATAATGTCTGAAACCCATAACCTTAGTCTAATTACTGGGGGGGGGGGGGAACTGCTATCACAATTTCCAATAACGGGACATCCTGAAAAATATCTGAACAGTGTTCCTCAATTATCTTAAAAAAACAAGAAAAGTCTGACAAAATGATATAGCCGAGAGGAGCCTAAGGCCTAAGGAACCTAATGATTAAATGTAATGTACTGTGACACCCTGATTGGGACCCTGAAAAAGAAAAAGGATGCTAGGTAAAACCTAAGGCAATCTGAATAAATTATGGACTTTAGTTAAAAATACTGTATTTTCAATATTTATTCATTGCTTGTAACAAATACACCATGGAAATGTAAGATATTTTTAATAGGGGGAACTGGGTATACTGTATATGAGAATTCTCTGTATTATCTTCACAATTTTTCTGTAAATCAGAAACTGTTCTAAAAAAGATTTGTTTAGAAAATGCAAAAAAACTTATCACAATATTATTTGTAATAGTGAAAAATTGAAAGCAAACCCAATATCCAATAAAGAAATTGGTAAATGAATTATGGCTCATCAATATGGAAAAAAAGCAGTTTTATATTATTTTTAAAAATAATGTAAATGCTGCATCAATTTAATGAGCAAATGTGGTTTCCTCTGGGGAATGGAACCAAAGAGAGGGCAGAGAGGAGACTTTGCTTTTCAATGTAAGTTTGTTTATATTGCATAGCTTAACCATAGTCACATGAATTTGTTGAATAAAATTTGTGAAAAGAAGGCTAGGACATAGAGGACCTCAGGCTCTTTTTCAAGGACAAGGTGTCATTAAGGTATTTCTTTAAGGTGCTGATCTTGCCAAGATAGACAACAACCCCCCACACCTGTCAATAGTAACCCAAAAATACCGTAACTTATAAAATTTGTTCTGAATAGCTTGTCCCAGACCACATCACTAGAGTTCAAAATCTTTATCATGTGCTACTCTTTACACGATAATGTAGGGTTTTAGAGAAGTTTACAAGCTGACTTTAATCAACTTTTCCATAATTACCTCTTTAGCTGCATAGCTGTACTTCAGTCAGTGGCCATTCAAGATCTACCTTTCCAAATAGGTTTCTTTGTTCATACAGTTCTCTTTGCCTCCGGTGTTTCCTCCACTTCTCCAGTTCTTAAAATCCCACCCATAGGGACGCCTGGGTGGCTCAGTTGATTAAGTGTCTGCCTTCGGCTCAAGTCATGATCCCAGGGTCCTGGGATCAAGTCCCACATTGGGGTCCTTGCTCAGCAGAGAACCTGCTTCTCCCTCTGCCTGCTGCTCCCCCTGCTTGTGCTCTCTCTCTCTTTGACAAATAAATAAATAAAATCTTAAAAAAAAAAATCCCGCCCATAGTTCAGTTTCCAGATCAAAATACAAATTCATCTTTCATAAGTCCCATATAGGTATCAGCAATCAGAAAAAAAAAAAAAAAGTGTTCATTTTTTTGTTGTTGTTCCCATAGCCCTTTATTTACAAAAACATACGGCATTTATTCTAATGTGTCTTATATTATAATCATATTGTACATATCTATCTTCTTGAAGTTATCATATATCTATTTCTTAATTTGACTATAAAGTCCCAGAGGGAAGAGACAAACTCCTTCATCTTTTTTTTTTAAAGATTTTATTTATTTATTCGACAGAGACAGAGACAGCCAGCGAGAGAGGGAACACAAGCAGGGGAGTGGGAGAGGAAGAAGCAGGCTCCCAGCGGAGGAGCCTGATGTGGGGCTCGATCCCAGAACGCCGGGATCACGCCCTGAGCCGAAGGCAGACGCCTAACCGCTGTGCCACCCAGGCGCCCCCAAACTCCTTCATCTGGACATCCTCTTTAACTCAGTGCTTTCTACAAAGTCAAGACCAATTAATGTGAATTACAACACATCTGAATTAAATGAAATGGATTCTTTGGAGAAATTACCCATGAACCTATTTTCTGAATTTTACTAGGGTAAAACAACCATACAGGCCATAATCTCTCTCCTGTAATTTCGCTGAAAATAAATGCAGGTATATCACAGGAACCACCATCTCCAGTCAGTACATCCTTTGGGTACCAACTTGTACTCCTTCTTCAGCATAAGCCAAAATATATGCATCCATTGCTAAGTTAAAGCTAGTGGATCACTTGATTCTGACCATGAGAAGTCTTACAGAGAAGATATATTTAGACACATATTTTAAGCTTATTTGCCTTTATTGCTCAGCACCCACAGGTAATAGGTAGAAGAAATGAGCCTAGAATTGCTTAAGAGTGATGAAGACATTTATCAAGAAGGGACTGCAAACAAAATTCATTAAACTCTTGACAATAATCTTGAGGCTCTAAAATTCAAACACAATGTTTTCTTCTTAATAGTGTTGTCATGATTCTTGCTAGCCTAACAATATACCTATCGATTCCCACTGGAAAATACTTCCAGTGTTGTTTCTCGTAGAAGAACAATCTATTACAATAAAGAAATCCTCACTTGTGATGTTACCGAAAAGAACTACTGAACATGTTCGGGGTCTTAAAGAGCCACTGACCAAAAACTCTCTCAAAGAAATTATCTGAAATTCTCATCTGTATTGCCCTTGAATTTCCAGCTTCATAACTGAAGTGAAAGAGTGAGAAATTTGTTGAGAATTTATATTGATTTAACAGTAATCAAAATGAATATGGTGTGTTTACCAAAAAGTATATATAAATAACGATAAAAACTGATCCTTTGAGATAGGAAAGACTTGTCCTCCCAATATGCCCAATTTATACCCAGGAGAAACCTTCTCCAACAAATATCAGTGCAGTAGTCTCTCTCATGGCATGTAAAGTGTGATTTAAAATGGACTCACTTTATTTTCATGATAAAATAATGTCTCTCATGATGTAAGTTCTAAAAATCCTACACTTGATGAGATATCCCTGAAGAACCCATATATGATTATACAATTATACCATGTATACAATTTGCTGTTTTCTCCTTTTTACTCTAAGACTCTAATGTTACTGTTTTGATCATGCCTCCCTTGCTTTCTCCACATTAAAGGAATTTCATATATTTCCATGAAACTTTGTGCCTTTTGGTGATTTACCCAGTGATCTGTTCAAATGTATTTCTTTTATTAGATTGTAAACTTCATGTGGCTATTATCCAAGTGCCTACCACAGCCCTGAACATAACTGTTTGATATTGATACGGTTGATTGAATAACTGAAATTCGCTAATCTTTGTCTCAAAGTTAGTATATTTTATGGCAACAGCACTATTCTTGATACCTCCCGCAACCTGAATCAATAATTTCTACCCATGGGGGATCATTCTTTTTGTAAAGTGTAGCAATATAATGATTGTTAAAATTCTTACTGCCATAAGTGATACCTAGAAACCCACCCCAAACCTTAATATTCATGTGAAAGGTCGTTAATAAAATATTCAGAGACAATAGAGCGGGGTGGTTAAGCATGCAGTCACTGGAGACATTGCGTGGAGTTGAGATCTACTTACTGCATTTATTGGCTATGCGATCTTAGGTAAGTTACGTAAATTCCGTGTTTTCTCCTTTGTGAAATAGAGAAAGGAACACTGACTACCTTATAGGTGTTGCCTGAATTGCATTACGTAACACGCGTAGTCCTTAGAGCAGCATCTGGCGCAGAGTAGGCTCTCGGTAAATGTTAACTCTACCACGGCGGAACACTGAGGACTCTAACTAGTTAGTTGAGCAGGTTAGAACGCAGCAAGCACCAGGAAACAGTATAATGGTGTGAAAGGGTCCTGGGGTAAGAGTAAGAAGAAAAGGGTTTAAGTCCTGGCTCTGACTGACACTAACTTTGTGTTATCAGTCAAATCATGGCTTCCTTGAACATCGGTTTCTTTGCATTTAAATGTGGAAAGCAGTACCTAGTTCCCAGCGTTGTGAAGTTTAAATGAGGTAGGAAATGTGGAAGAGCTGTGTGAAATATAACGTGTTATCAAAGAAGAAATGTTATCTCTATGTCATCGTCAAAAGCACAGTGAGGAACAGTTGCCCTCCACTGATTAGCTGGGAGAAGGATAGTAAAAGCGTGTGCCAGGCCACCCTGCTATTAGCTCTGCTATGAATACCCCACGATAGCACAGACATTTTAAATCAAAAGGAAAGGTATTCTTTCTTTTGAACCTAACAAGCCTAAAGGACACTCTTGAAAGTGAACTGTGAGCAAGCACTAAAAATAAAATGAAATTAATGGCCTCATAGTAAAAGGACAGTTACCGCATGAAGTATAATATTTTCTCAATGTATTTTGGGCAAGTGATTAAAAAAAAAGATATGCATGTTATTTATTGCCTTTCAAATTCTTTCTTTTTTTTAAGATTTTATTTATTTATTTGACAGAGACAGACGGCCAGCGAGAGAGGGAACACAAGCAGGGGGAGTGGGAGAGAGAGAAGCAGGCTCCCAGCGGAGGAGCCTGCTGTGGGACTCGATCCCAGAACGCTGGG
The DNA here is from genome assembly GCF_017311325.1 of Ursus maritimus. NCBI lineage: Eukaryota > Metazoa > Chordata > Mammalia > Carnivora > Ursidae > Ursus > Ursus maritimus. Next base: position 13,059,623 of record NW_024425341.1, on the reverse strand, counting down.
ATCATGCCCTGAGCCGAAGGCAGACGCTTAACCGCTGTGCCACCCAGGCGCCCCCTCCCTACCTTCTTCTAAACACACACTTTATTTAACTGGAGTGAAAACATAAAGAACATGGAAGAGATAATGTCTCAGCATTTGATGCCTCTGTGCCTGACAGTGCAAAGACTTTATTAAAAAATGGATTTTATTACTGGCTTTCTAAGAGAAAAGAGATGAGGCCTGTTAAGTAGGGGAGCAGAGAGAAAGAAATTATAAGAGAATAAGCCAAGACACAAGTAAGTATAATGGCCATGAAAATGAGGAAAGAACATACATGAAGATGAAGTAAAAGGAATGGCTCCATGGAAGAACAGAAGGCAAGCGTGCTTAGAGCACCGAGAAAAGAAAACCGTTTTTCATTATACATTTCAAAGGGGGTTTTAAGAGGCATATAGGGGAACAGGGAGTATGAAAATAGAAAAAGGATATTTTGTAGGTAAGCTGACCAGGGGAAAAAAGGCATGTGGACAAGAGAAAGGTAAATAAAATGAAAAGGCATATATATTACTATGTAATTGCAATAATAGTATCAATATGGTATTCTTCCTAAGCCTGTTTCCTTTCCAAATCCAGTGCTGAGATAAAGGTACCTTTATATTCAGAAAAATAAAAGTCACAGAGGGAAGTAAATTATCTGAGAACAGAAAAATAAAGTAAATCAGGTTCAAAACTTTGGTCCTTAAAACCCCCAACATTTAGACATAACCCAGATGCCCCACTCTCAAAGTCAGACTCTCAAAAGAGAGTTTCTGGTTTTAAATAAGAAATACAGTTCAGAGAATTCTTGGTGCCCTAACTCAGGTAGACAGCTGATATTATATAATTTTCAATGTGAACTTCATGTGATAACAAAAAAAATGCCTAAATGCATTAGTGAAAATGTTTTAATGATTATAGACTTCAGAATAAAATAAAAAGAAGAATGTGAGGATGATTTATCCAAGACAGAAAAATACCTTATTATAATATCACATTCTAAGTTCTATAATAGCAGTATGTATAAATCACAGCATATAAACAGAAGAGTAAGAAATTAATTCAGCTTGGAGTAAAGGGCAGGGGGAAAAAGTTCAGAGAAAGCGTCAGAGAAGATGTGATAAGTTGAGCTTTAACATCTTAGCTAGATTTTTGCAGGTGGAGATGTCTATACCACCTCCAGGTGAACTGCTAAATGAAGAAGGATCCAGGTGTTTTCCCTTCTTTCAAAAGTCAGGATTTCCACTTGATTTCCTTAAGTACAGGTAGTGGAGATATGGCCAGAAACTGAGCTACGTCTAAAAAATCCCACAAAGGCGGAGCACCTGGGTGGCTCAGTCAGTTAAGCATCCAAGTCCTGGTTTCAGCTCAGGTCATGATCTCATGACCATGAGATCCAGCCCCCTGCATCAGGCTCCACATTCACCACAGAGTCTGCTTGAGATTCTCTCTCTTTGTCTCCCTCTACCCCTCCCCACTGTGCGCTCTCTCATACTCTCTCACTCATGTCCTCTAAAATAAATAAATGAATCTTTAAAAAAAAAAAAAAATCCGGGGCGCCTGGGTGGCACAGCGGTTAAGTGTCTGCCTTCAGCTCAGGGCGTGATCCCAGCGTTATGGGATTGAGCCCCACATCAGGCTCCTCCGCTATGAGCCTGCTTCTTCCTCTCCCACTCCCCCTGCTTGTGTTCCCTCTCTTGCTGGCTGTCTCTATCTGTGTTAAATAAATAAATAAAATCTTTAAAAAAAAATCCCACAAATGGCTTTAGAATCCAGATCACAATGATTTCTTATTGACAAAGGAATGCTGAGTGCATAATGTGACAAGAGAGGTGGGCTGTTTGCCCAAGGCCCAAGAATTCAAATGTCACTTGGCTATGCCATTGGGACAGCCCCTATAGGATGCTACCTGATAAACAGGTATGTGAAAATTACTAAATATATCAGGAAAATTTCTGAAACCTCACATTATGAGAAAACATACAAATTATGATTCTCGTGTCTATTACATGATCTATGCAACTGGATATCCATTAAAGGACCCTTTTAAATGCGATGGTTTACTCACAGGGAAGAAAAGGAATGGTGGCAGATTGGTTATGGGGTAGGTTTTGAGGAACAAACTTGTACATTACTTCTCTAGATTGATAGCTAGCTTCTTACAAAAATAGTCGCTGCTCTTCCAATGAGGATGTGATGCAGGCTACCATGTTAAAATACATATAACAAGAGAATAAAGAAAATAAAGTAATAAAGAGAAACTACTCTGAATTTAAAAATTGTACGAGCACCAATGGGTCTGTGACTTCAATTGTTATTCAAATTGTGATTCAAATTTAGCTGTGAGATCCCTGGTAGCCAAGGAAAAACAGGACTGGTTATGAACTGCTTACAGATTAAAGAAAGTTGGCAAAATCATCTCTAAGAGCATGTCATTTCTGGGCATTAAGTCCTAGGGGAGCTTCATCATGTAACTCCTTGTATCAGTGACGTTACATCACACAAAGTCTCCAACTACAGTTTTGTAGGAAATATAAGTAGGTTTCTCCTGTGCTATTTCTTCTATTGATCTCAATAAAAAAAAAAATCTGAGGACAAAACATTAAATTGTAACTCTGGGAAGGAATTTCTATGGAGATATAAAACAAAACAGTCCTAGTGCATTGCTCTCTGGTAATATAACGTAATTCAGAAATAAAACTTATAAAAGCAAAGATGTTATTAGATAACGTGTCTCTTAGATGTTCAGAAATTGTTCCGTTTAAGAAATTCAATAGCTGAAGCACTGGATCTCTGCACTGTTACTGGAAGAAATATCCTTAATGATAAAATATCATTTAAAAGCTAGTGATAATGTAATATTTTAACTTAAAGCCAAGTATCTTAATTTATATTCTAACTCAGAGAGAGATCTTCCACCTCTAAATGAAGTTGGACAGAGTGGTTCACATTTTTTCACCCAAATGGATTTTGAGATTACCCACATCCTCAGTTGGAAAGTTAGGGTTCTTTGTGAAAACACAGAAGTAAATATAAGGTATTATCAGCCTCCCTTCTTATAGGTGAACCAGTTAGAGTCTTCTGATCGAGCCTATCACTCCAAGCCACTTACCAATGCTAACATCTAACTTAAATTCATGCCTAACTTTGTCCTTGACACACATGTCCCAGTGTCTTCCTGTTGCTTGATTCTTAATGGATTACTGCCCTCTCCCAGTGCGAAACCCTCTTCTAACGAAACAAGAATACTGTGCAGACCCACATATTATAAATTTGCATTGTTAACATCTTTTGTGTAAGATCCGTTGGAATTATCCTCATCCCTTCTCTTGTGTTGCTGCAAAGTGCTCTAAATAGCACTGTATACCTTGCTTCAAGGCAACTAGCCCTTGCCAAAATTAAGCCATTACATCACTACTTTTAATGTTTCAAAGACTGAGCTTTAAAATCTGTTAAATCAGAAACTCTGTTCTCCATTTCTCTAATTTCTGCATGTTGGGTTTGAACCTTAATTCTATTTGGATTAAGCCACAATCACTTCTTATTTTAATGAAACCAATTAATCAGTAGTGTTGGTCATGGGCTATTTGGTCTCCATGTCATCAGGCTGGCCTATCAGAAGCATTATAGTAATCAAATGCATGGGTAGGCAAATTGTGTTTATCACCATTTAAGAGAAATAATAGGGCGTGTGTCCTGTTCATCATTAAACCAGTAAAAGCATAGTGATATTGTTGCATCTCTACCCTAAAATATCATGCCAGTTATCTTCCTCATAAATCATCTAAGCCCTACTTCTTAGACATTGATTTCCTTTTTGATACAGGTTCACTCCATTCTTTTCATTTTTTCACTCTTTCATATACATTCTCCTGCCTGTCAGCCTTGTTCTCCCTGCTCCTCAAACACACCATATTTAATACCACCAACGTGGCTTTGTTTACATGATGAGAACTGAGAGGTTCCCTCTTCTACCTGTCCAAACTCTTCGTGAGTACATTCAAGGTGAGTTTCCCCATGAAGCTCCCACTGATCACCCTCTACTCGAGTTGATACTACATACTTCTTAACTCAGGATGTTCTGCATGTTGCTTTGGTCCCTTATACTAGAATGCAAGTTCCATTAGGGATGATTCTAATTCTTACAATCTACCTGTAACCCACATCACAGAAGTGTGAGCCTCAATAAATACTTATGGGATGACCAACAGTTTTGTTAACTAAATATATTTCAGAGTAATATGAAGACAAATTGTTATTATATTTCAAAAGAGATCCCTCTCAGGCTTCTCTGAGGTTTTGCAGACTTTTAAATGCTTCAGTAGCCACTTACTCTTGGAAAAACTATTTCACATTTGTCAACTTGTACATTCAGTTGTAATCCTATTTCATAATGAAGGTAATAATTGTACCTGCCAATAATTATGACAAGTGTACTATTTTATGCAATGTCTTTTGTTCATTTCTAAAATGAGTAAAAATATAGGTGATTTTATGGCAATGCTGCTTTCAAATGCAGAACTAAAGTGAGTGATCTATGATTAGAATGTTTTTAGAAAAGATAAATCTCTTTGGTCTAATTAATGTAAGTAGGAGTCGGGTATCAAAAATCTGTATTTCTTATAGAAAAAGCCATCCTTTCGACTCTTGCTTTCCTTTTCCCACAGTTTGACGTGCCTGCATTTGGCTCCTAGTTTTACTATCAAAAGCTGCTCTTGTCAGTTCCCTTCCATTCTCTCTCACATCAAGGATGTGATTGATACACATGGCTAGAGTTCAGGATCACACAAGTAGAGGTGACATCACAGCAGTGCAGCCATCTTCAAGCTGAATATCAGACACCTCTGCTCTTAAATGCCATTTAGGTTGTGCAACATGCCACTTGGTCTGAACAGCCTCCATTTGGGGAACCCTTTTCCTTTCAGGAATCCAATCTAATCAAACTCTTTTAAAGGAAATCATCTCTCTGTTGCCCTCTCTGAACATCTAGAAGCCCTTGGATAAATTGCAGTGTGTCATAAACTGTGGCTCTTTAAGGGGAACGGAATAGTTGAAAAATGTTAATTTTTTTTCCTTTGATAAAAAGTATGTTATCCCAGGGCAGAGGCATAGAGACGTTTTCTGCAGTGTGTTATAGGTAAATATTATCTAAAATAAATAAGAAGTTTAATTTGAAAAATAGATGACCTTGGATGAGGGAAAAACTTGATATACATTCAAAGGACCTGGTAAAGGAAAGAACATGGGCTTTCAAATCAGAGAGCAACAACGTCAAATCTGAGTTCCACCAGAATGTGACCTTAAGCCTAGCTTCCCTCATTTGTAAGTGCTGTATTCTAGCATGCGCATTAAAGACTGGTTGAAAAGTAGCATAAAACTTGTCAAGAGTCTGGAGAAGTGGTTGGACCTAGAAGGTGCTCATTACTGGTCACTGAAATGATCACGATGATGGCAACATTAGGACGAAGCAATCTCATTCCCGAGAAACCACTGTTATGAAAGCAGGGAAAGGAGTCTGTTTACTCAATAGTTTAAAAATGGTTATCCAGTGTATAAAACAACTCCTTAGGACACAAAATATAAATGCTCTATGATTTAATCTTATTTAGGGTGTTGCAGGGGTGCCTCTCAATTTATGCAACAGAGTATGCTTCGTCAGAGAGAAGAGAAAATACTATTCTATGGTTATATAAAATGGTGACACATACATTCAGGATGAAATTAAAAGGCATTGGCTATTTTTAAAACTTGCCCATTTTTTTACTATTAGAACTACTGCAATATGTATTTTCTTTCTAAAGCAGCAGCTAACAGGGAAGGTGACTAGGGAGGGAGTGAGAGGCTGTTAACATTTCTAATTGACTTGTAAACCCATGAATCAGGATGAAAACAAGAACAATCTAAGATCTCCAATTCTTCCTTGGTTAGAATTTCCCCTTCTCAGTTTAAATGAGCTTCATACTATCTGTACGGAAGGGATAAGAAGGAATTCCATCCTGTAGTTCCATCTGTGTCCAAGGTCACCATACTAACATTGTCTCTTCAGTGACTTGGCAACCATGCATGACAGTCATCTACAAGGACTGAAACACATGGCAAACCCAAGGACGTTTTCACAAGACGTTTTCACAATTTCGCTTCATGCTGATACTTCAGCTTTGTCCAATCTAGGATCAGGGCTAAAATGGCCACAAAGGAAGTAAACGGATACCACTAGATGTCACGTGGCTTAATAGAAGGGAAGTGTCTACCACAAAATGTTCTTTTTGGAAGATGGATTTTTGGCTTATGCTAAATATGACCCCAAAAAAAGAAAATGTCTTATTCTTGGTCTACTGATTTTTCTTGTCCAATTCCCTCCTGCCACAGTGGTACCTCTATACTGCAACTGGTAATATACTGCTCATATCTACAAAAGCTCAGGGTGCAGGAATCCCATTTGTATATATCAAAATAAATTGTGAATCAATTTCTTTCAGACCTATCTCGACTGGTCATTTCTACCTACCTTATCTGTAAGACTCTCTCTTCCATATCATAATTTAAAAACATGAAATGCATAGCCTGTGATCTGATACATAATAACTATTTGGTAAATACAACCTAGGATGGCTGCCTCACTTATATTCAAATAAAGTTAAATGCAACACAGTTTTTTGGAACAATGTAATTTAGATTAGGAGTCCAAATACATAGTTTCTACTAATATGTCTACCAGTCACTTGCTTTATTAATAAAAACCAGTTATCAGCTCTCCATTTTCCCATCTGGAAAACAATACTTTTTTAACATCTGACTTTAAAAAGTCACGTAGGGCTCAATGAAAATAAATGAGATGTGTATTTTGTACCATGAACTCTTTAGAGTTACAAATTGGGGCATTCCCTTGTTGCTAGGCAACATTAGAATGGATAACAAATCAAAGCCTGAAACAGCACTAATCTGCCTATATTTGTAACGCATTTATAGAATAACTGTACAGATAAAATTTATGAGAAGTTGCTTACTAGACATAATACCTTCGAGATACAGAAAATTCATATAAGCATTGAGTCCAGAATGGCCAGTACATATATCAACAGGCAAGAAGAATCCTAACCAAAAGCCAATCTTCCAAAATGGTTCCGACTCAGCCAACTTCATTGGCATGTCCTGGAACACCAGGATTGCCAAAGGTAATGCATTAAAAAGAAAGGAGCCACAAGGGTCCATGAATGTAGAGCAGGGCATAGGGGTTTTCCGTGGCATACTTACATTAGATTGCTGTTTCTGCCTAGTGCAGAAGCAAATTCTTCTTTCTTTCATTTTAAAAATAACCAAGTTCCAGATCTCCTTCCAAATATTTTGCCAAGAGTGGCCCAAGAGGACCATGTGCAAGGCAGATGCTTAAAGGTTAAAAGAAGTTCTTGAGGCGTGAGAGCTTTGGAAAGATACTTGGAGATTACTCGAGAACATCTCTATCACAATTGCCTTATGCTGTATGAAAGATGATGGAAATTGGGCTGGGCTTAAAGAAACGGTGTGTGACTCGGATTGTGACAGGTATGACTGACACACAAAAAACAGCAAGCATTTGGATGTGATATCCCTGTTAGAGGCCCTCTAAGGTTGGTCCTGTGAGTCCATCTGTAGTACAGCACCAGAGTGAGAGAGAATTTGGCCTAATCGTTCATCATTCCTTTTTAGATAAAAATTTTCATGGTACGTTACCTTTCAGAGATTTGGCCAATCTGCAATTGGCTCTTGGGTCAGTGACCTTGGCTCACTCACTAACAGGGACAACAACAGGAGTAGAACCTTCAGGGGCAATTGTGAGTCAAGTACTGCCCCTTAGAAGAAGACATGGGAGAGCAAGATACTACGTGTGACCTGTGCAAATACATCAACCCTCATGGTGCTCGTCCCTCTTCAGGTATGGTGAAATTCTGGAAAGTAAAAGTGTCACCTAATTTCCAATTACAGTCATTCACCCAGTTGTCTGTGGCACACCCTCTCTGTGCAAAGCACTGAACTAGATGTGGCAGATAATATCATTTGTTCCTAGAAATCAAAGTTAACATTTTTACATTCCTATTATAGAGAACGGTAAGACAGAAACATCTAGATAAAAGGATGTGAGTGATTCCAAAATGGCAGTACAAGGTATAATAATTAATGTACTGTAAGGCAGTGTGGTATGGGAGAAAAAGTACTGAGCTTAAAGTCAAAGATCTGAATTTTTGTCTTAGTTATGAATATGGTTTTTTTGCTAAAAACTGACTGACCTTGAATAAATTACTTTATCTTTTAATACCCAAGTTTCTTATTCTTATTCTTTGTTTAAAGATTTTACTTATTTATTTGAGTGAGAGAGAGAGAGAAAGCACAAGCAGGGGTTGGGGCAGAGGGAGAAGCAGGCTCCCCACTGAGCCGGGATCTCCATTCCGGCTCCATCCCAGGACCCGGGGATCATGACCTGAGCCGAAGGCAGACACAACCAACTGAGCCACCCAGGCGCCCCGCGAGTTTCTTATTCTTGAGTGTGAAGACCTATGGGTACAGCTCTAGCTTTCCATGATTTTTTTGGTATTACTGTTACTTACCCAAGTAGGATACAGAAGACATTGTTTACAATGCTCATAATGGGGAATAATTTAACACCTGTCTTGTAGGCAAATTATATATCATAATTTTATACAAATGCATTTTAATTGCCTGATTTACTTCACAGTGGATGGCAAATTCTTACAGTGAAGAGTCAAGAGTACGGTACTCTACTAGAATTGCTCCATTTGTGAATTTTGCGTTTTTAAACTTTAAAGTAAACCAACTTATGTACGGTTCCTCTAATTTAGAGAATACCTCAAACTGAAATGAGTATTATGGCTACCTCAGAATTAGAATAACAGAGGCACGCAGGAAGCAGAGATTTTTACATGCATCTCACAGTGGACCCGACATCAAAGTTTGATCTGTGTGTGCCTTATTCAGCCACTGCCTGTGGTATGCATGCAAAATGGTATCAGTGGCCAAACAGTGTGTGCAAAAATCACATATCCCTTCCCTTGCTGTTGTTTGGACTTGAACCTATTTGATAAGAAAACTGAGAGCAGTTGATTCTTGGATCTCGGTAACTAAGAAATATTCCATGCTCCATCGTTTCCACTTTGGGGAAAACATGTGAAGTTTAGGAGCCAGTCATATTTGTGTCAAATGCCAATTTCATCATTTACCAAGTGTACGAGGTGTCTTGGGCAAGTTATGTGAAATCTCAGGCCTCTGCAATTGTGAGGAGCACTGGGTGTTGTATGTCAGTGACGAATCACTGAATTCTATTCCTGAAACATTTTGCACTGTGTGTTAACTAACTAGAATTTAAATAACAATTAAAAAAAAATCTCAGGTCTCCGATTAATACCCAGATTGCAGAGACATTTCAAAATTTACAGGAGGCCACGTGGGAGAGTACCTAGTAGGGAGCCTGGTGTGAGTGAGACTCACTACTCATCGGTGCTTCTTCTAGTTCCTCTCCCCTTGCCTGCCCACCTTTTGCACTGCTCACAAGCCGATGACCTCTTACTGCTGTACTGTAGGCAGTCACATGCCCCACGCAAGAAATCTACTAAAAGAAAATTCCTTCCTAGTTACAGGGAACCCACTCAGAAGGGGTTAAATGAACTTCACAGAAACCATCCAATTACATGACACTGCTGTCCTAGGCGATGAGCAAGGGCATAGCTGCTATAGACCATTTCACAGAAGTGAAACGAAGCCAGCAAATATGACTGAGTTCACTCAGAGGGTAAGTTATAAATGGATATCTAATAATATAATTTACTAAAAAAGTTGATGCAATGGTATTGTGGCACCATTTCCCCTGAAGGTTACACTGAAAAGTTCAAATTGGGAGGCAGTGTTTTGCCACGTGCCATAATGCAGAACGAGGGTACGTCATCAATAACCCTGCAAAGAAAAGTAATATTAAGTACAGCCTCAACAATGAATATGGATACTGCAATCATTAACATATATTTGAAAGCCCAGTGTCTGCAGAAAGCTAGTTTTCGTTTTTTTTTTTTAATAGATTTTATTTATTTATTTGACAGAGATAGAGACAGCCAGCAAGAGAGGGAACACAAGCAGGGGGAGTGGGAGAGGAAGAAGCAGGCTCATAGTGGAGGAGCCTGATGTGGGGCTCGATCCCATAACGCCGGGATCACGCCCTGAGCTGAAGGCAGAGGCTCAACCGCTGTGCCACCCAGGTGCCCCAGAAAGCTCGTTTTCTAAGACCACCCACGAACTGGAGATTGTCATGCAGTATAAGTGCACACAGAACCAACTAGATATTATAAAATATTTGAAACTATTAACTAGCATTATAGTTTTCCTTTGAGGTAGGAGATACTCCCAAATGTCTTTATAATTTCTACTCTGAGGATGTGAAAAAAACTTTAAAGCCATGTGAGACTGAAAGAAGATATGGAAAAAGTAATCTGTATTTATCTATTTCTGTACCTCTTAGGAATAAATAATCACAACTTATATTAAATCACACCTTTCTTTTAGTGGCCATGAAATGCATTCCCTAGAGTTTTGCATTCATCTTCAGATGTACCAGGCGTACTCAGCTGAGAAAACTTTTTGCCTCTTTCTATAAATGTTTGCTTATTATGGATAGAAAAGCTAGCCTAAAATTCTGTAACTCTTCTTCAGGGCAAAGTGCAAGATGCATAAAAGAAAACCAAAAATAGAACTAAGATTCCTGAGTGTTTGGTCTAGAATCAACCTTCCCCACCTACCAACCTCTCCTGTTTCTCTCCTTTTCTCTTCCTCTTCTTCTAATCATCCCTTCAAGTAATTATTTACATTTTTTCCTTCTCTAAAGAAGGATTATGAACTTCACAATTCTCCTTTATAAACACACTCTGATACCTGAATATTAATAATCATTTCACACTTTTCTCTACAGCATTCGAGATCCTGTATGAGTTTTTAAAAATGACTTATTTCATCTTATTGTAGAATCTGGGATGGGCAAACCTCCGAGGAACGTATAGTCTTAGCGAACAAGGTAAGAAACAGTTCTTTTCTTTCCCAAAATGGCCCTCAGTGTATTTGCTTTTTAACAGCTAATTCCACTGCTGAGCAGTTAATATGAGCAGCGAAAATTCAAAATTCTTCAAATGAAGATATTATGTGCTTACAATGCAAGATGCCGAAAATCCCTTTCATGCGTTTTGACCAAAGGTACATGGAGGCAATGTGCCCAATACTGAAAGGCCAGTGAGCAGAGCTGCCCGGAGCAGACTTACCCATCACGGTTCGCCTCTTTTCTCCTTACGTACTTGGCTGACAGAGTTGGAAAAGCAAAAGTTCCCAGTTCCCAGCAAGGGCTAGCATTGTAGGACACAGATGTCACCCAGATCCCAACCCAGGGACCTACCACAAACATTCTCTCAGGTGTCTGAACACACTGGAAATGGGGCTGATAACTGCTTTACTGTACCTCGGCTCTCAGGATGAGTTCCAAATTTCTTAGCGTCACCAGCTGTCTGGTTTTAAAGGAGATTTCCTTCCATTTCAGAGCTTTGAAAATATTTTATCAAGGAGGTCTTGAGGAAGGAAACTACAATCATTACAATGGAGAACGAGGCATAACTGGAGTTATTATCTATGAAAAGGAGCTCAAAGCAAAAACACTCAGAGTCCTCCCCTCCCCTTTTCAAAGCTTTTGTCATGACAATAATTTTATGATTTTTATAAAGATTTATTTTTTTTATTTGAGAGTGGGGAGGGGCAGAGGGAAAGAGAGAATCTCAAGCAGACCCCCCACTGAGCACAGAGCTGGATGCAGGGCTGAATCTCAGGACCCTGAGATCACGACCTGAGCCGAAACCAACAGCTGGACCCTTAACCAATGGTGCCACCCAGGTGCCCCCATTTTATGATTTTTATATTGCTCATAATTCAAGAAGAACGTGTATCTTTCAGAATTTCCTATTCTTTATTTTATCTTATTTTTTCCAAGTAAAGGTTTTTCTGCTCAGGAATAAAAACTTATTGTTTTGAGATTATTGTTTTGAGATTATATCCCCTATGCCTCTTTTGTTCTTTGTAAGATTTTAGACATAAGGATTTAATGCTCTCTGTCAGAGGCTCCTTAATTTTGAATATAAGACCCTTTATCATACGGCCTCTGCCCACTTTTCTAGTCTTTCACACTACTCAGCTGCTAAATCAACAGTCTTACCGTTGCTTTATCTTTTCTTCCTCTCTCTCCACTTCAGTCTCCTATGAACACTCTTCCTTCTTTTCGTGCATGAACTATTTCACTTCAATCTTGAATTCTCAAGTTGAGATCACTTACCTTGTATGGTCTGCTCCCTTAGAACTTTGCGTGGCTACTTAACCTAGCATGTCTCACCCTGCTTTATCGTGGCCCACTCTCTTGTCTATTTCCCTCGTCAGTTTAAGAGCGCTCTTTGAAGAAGAATTATGTACTACCTTTCTCAGCCTGGTTGGTCCAAAACTCAGCATATAGAAGCTGCTCCATAAATGTTTATTGTATACGTTAATTGGTGATTCGTGACAGTAGAATTTATTCTGGTTGCTAACACTTAATTAAATATCAATAGAACCTGACACAGATGACAAAATTAAGACTCAGGGTGGTGAAAATGACTGATCTATAATACAGATTCTACAAATTAATAGGTCTGGGTTGAAACCAGGAATTTAACTCCATGGACTGTATTTTTACCATGCTACTAGTTAAGCAGCAGTCTGCTACTAGTTAAGATTGCAGCAGTCTGCAGTTAAACACTTTAAAAATGTTTCACAGATGACTAAACAATGAATTTTCAGGAAATGTGACCACAGATCTCAGTGGTGTTTCAACTACTGACTCAATGTTTTGAGAAGATTCCAGGGATATAATATATTTGACAGTATCACCGAAAAAGAAATATTCTGAGGATTTTGTCCAGGGTACTAGGTAACTTCTAACGTCCATTTCAGGCTTAAAATGGCATGATTTTTACATAAATTGATTAAAAATACCATGTGCCAACCCTGAGTCAGTGATGGTATGAGGAAGAGAAAGCATAGCCCTCCCGCAACAGAGGCAACAGACTCCCTTCTTCAGTCTTTGAAAGCTCCTGCCAGGTTGAAACTGGCACTGATTATTTGGCAGGAGTAAATTTCCATATCACCATGCCCCAAATAATCATGTTTGTTATTAACAATTACTTACTAGGCATCCATGCCCAATAGCCTCTGGGAGCTAAATGAAAGATAATTAAAAGTCTTACACAAAAAATAACAGTCTTTCAATTAATTTCATAAGAGGCATGGAGCAACAGATGAACAGGTAGGTACTTTTATTCACAATAAAACCAACGAAACAACTAAGGAAAACAATAGGCCATGGATGTCAAGTGGAGAAAGAGAGAAAATGTTAAAAGGTAAGGAGGTATTGAGGAAAGAAGTTTGAACAAATCTAAGCTCTGCACCTTCTTCCCAATCTCCTCCTAATATAGTGCCCGTTGTAGTGAGTGACACTATTATTGTCTGCCTGCCCATGAAACCAGAGATTCAGCCTGGGGACCCTTCTTTCTCACTGCCTACACACAATCAGGGACCAAATACTGGTGATTCTGTTTCTTTCATGTTTATTGGATGTAACCCCTTCTCTCCCCTCCCATGGCCTTAGTTTACATACTGTTACCTCGTCCTGTCTCATGCTGCCCTCCACAAAAGCCATCCTCCGTACTACCAAAAGGACTTCTCTAGACTCCCCTTCTGATTGTGATGTCCTAGTCAAAGTCCCTCAGACATTATTCTTTACACTCAGCATCATGCAGAAGGATTTTTGTAATTTGGTCAACACTTGGTTTTAGCTTAGGTCCCAATATCAGGGGCTTCAGATGAAGCCCTGGGATGGGCTCCATGCTCAGCACTGAGTCTGCTTGAGATTCTCTCTCCCTTCCCCTTTGCCCCTCCCACTCATGCTCTACCTCTCTTTCTTTCTCTCTCAAATAAATAAACCTTAAAAAAAAAAAGGAAGGCTTAGCAATTAAGAGCCTTTTATATTCATAAAAGGAACTATACTTTCTAAAAGGAAATGAAAAGCCTAAGTTTAAAAATTCTAAGAACTCTAGGTTTCAAAAAGGGAAGAAAGAAAGAAGGGAAAATAGATTTTGAGGCAATGGGAATGGCAGCCTGAACCCAAAGGGTAATGAGTTACAGTGTGCCTCCCACTAGAAACTAAAAAAGAATCCCAGAAATATTCTTTGGTAAGAGGCAAGGAGTGACTGAGTCAATGGAACTTGTAAACAATTTCCAGGGTTTAATTTAGTAAGAGGCAGAACTGCTTCATTCATTATTCAGTCCCATTTATGCACAGATCGAAAGGCACCAAATAATATGTGCCCAATGAGAAAAGCTGGTCCGAAGGAAGAGGGCTAAGCAGGAATGGCTCCCATGGAACACCAGCTAGGGGCGTCTTCCACTCTAGGAAGCCATTGTCTGTGATGTGTACTCCCTTTTAAGTTGATTACTTCAAAAGACGTTGCACTTTTAAACAGGACATGGCGGTGGGGGTGCCTGGATGGTTCAGTCAGTCCACAGTTGAGCTGGCTTAAGATAGTCTCTCTCTTTCCCTCTGCCCCTCCCCCAGCTCAGGCTTGCTTTTGCACGCTCGCCCTCTCTCTCTCTCTCTCAAAACAAACAAACCAACCAGACACTGGGGCACTATAGCATATTATCAGGATAATGACCCATGGCAGAAAGGTCATTAGGACAGAAAGTCTCATAGGACTTAGATTAGACCATTTCTTAGGCTCTGAATTCCTATCTTCTCATGTCTACTAACCTCTGATGCAACACCAACTTAAAATGCATCTTAATTCCTTTTCACTGCAGATAGTTATTTTAAGTGATTTAATATCGCCTATAAGAATGCCATAAACAAAGAGGGAAGCCTATTTTTTAGAGAAAGCTGTTGCCTAGCACAGTGGCTAAAAATGTAGGTTTGAATCTTGACTCCATTACTGACTAATATTGTGACCTTAGCCAAGTTACTTCTCAGTAAATCAGTTTCCTCCTAAGTAAAATAGGGATAAGAGTATCTACTGCAAGGAGCTGTCTTTAAAATTAAATGAGATGACATTTGTAAATTGCATAGCAGAGCGACACAGTGTATACTATATTAGCATTTGTTAAATAAATAAATTAAAATGCCACTGATTCAAACCAGATGAAGAGGAAGCTATAAAGAATGAAAGAAAAGTTTTAGATAGAAGGCTTTATTTGAGGTATGTTTTTCTTAAATTCTTTCATCTAGCTTATGTGTGTGAGAAAACCTTGGGAAGCAGGTTTACTCAAACACGACATTTGTTAATCACACAGTGTGCCAAAACCCTGGAGCAGAAGCATAGGTGGATAAGGCAATATTTTCCCTCGAGGCACTTATAATCTAGTCTGGGGCAATGGACAATCATTGAAATTGAAGGCTTATGCATAATTTAAGTATATTTTTCAGAGCAACCCACTGATTCAAAGCAACCTACTAACTAAAGAATTGTGAAGAAAGTAACTTCAATAGAAATTAGAGAAAAAGGCAGTTCAGACAAGGTAGGTGAATAAGATTTTACTATAAGAGGTGAGAAAAACATTAGGAGTGGAAAAATTTGCAAGGTAGACAAGACAGAGAAAGTTTTTCTGACGATTAGAATGATGTAAATATAAGTTGAGACAAGAAAGTAAATGGCATACTTGGGGAAGCAATGAGTAAAAACTGGTTAGAAAGAATGGTTCACAGAACAAATGATGGAGACAAGGTTTGAAAATACGTTTTAAAGGTGCTTCCATTCCTCCCCATCTTCCACTCACATGCAGGAACTTGAGCTGCCCAGTAGAGAATAAAGCCAAGATTTCTGGTCCATTTGTGCAAACACGTTCTGGCATATAGGACAAGAAAAGAACTGAGATTCTGAACAACTGCCTTAAACAATCAAAAAGTTAACCAGCTTCCAGCAGACATCCTGGGTGTGAGACATGGGCAAATCTGCAGGGATACGACAGAAATCTGAGCAGGTAAGATGCAGCCCCATTAGGGAGACCTTGGGAATGTTAGGCTAAGGAGTTCTGATTTTATCAGAGAGGCCAATCAGAGCCACTGAAAAGTTTTTGTTTTGGTTTGGGTTTTTTGGGTTTAAGGATGGTAACTTGATAAAACAATATAAGCCAAGGGACAAGACACCATTTTTAAATGTGAGACTTGTGGAAAAACTAGTTGTTGCCAATAGTCTAACACAGAGTTATGTAAGATGAGTTATGATTCTCATAAAAAGGTATCGTGATTCTTAATAGCTCTTACATTTAAAATATCTCACATACATGGAATACGTAGATTGATTATCTTAGGTAACATCTGGCAAACAAGATGCTATTCATTTTGGCTGACTCATCTTCACAAAACGTGCTTAGTAGTGTCTATCTTGCGTGACTTTGTATTTTTTCTTATAACTGCTTTATTGTGTTTAATAGCACCAATACACAAAATGAACCAATGGCTTAAAATTAATCCACTGGATATATAAAAGTAGTAAAATACGAAAGCAGTATTATAAATGATATACTATGACATAAACTTGTCAAAGTAAATAGTGACGACGTTTACAGAGAGAAAGTACATAGTGAATCTATGTGCAGAACAAAGTTCTCTACCAATGCATCATTTTCATGAGCAGCACAAAAGGAAAATTGCAAACAGGAAGTAGAATGATGAAAATCTCAAGTTTGGACTTTGTGGACTAGCTGTCCTTCATCCCTGGTTCTCAGTGTGTTGCCTGTTGCAAAAAGTTGTCAATAAGTGGTAGGAAGTCACTGAAACTTTCTTAGAATTTTCAAGGCAGAGTTCAAGTATATCTATCAAGTTTTTCCAATACAATTGAAAGGCAAAGCTTTTAAGTAAGATATTGCTGAGTTTCCCCCAGTAAAAACAGAAGAAACCCAAACTAAAGAAGTATCATTCAAAGTTACAGGGTGCCTGAGTGGCTCAGTTGGTTAAGCATCTGTCTTTGGCTCAGGTCACGATCCCACGGTCCTGGGATCAAGCCCCACACTGGGCTCTCTGCTCAGCAGGGAGCCTGCTTCTCCCTCTCCCTCTGCCTGCTTTTCTTCCTGCTTATGCTCTTTCTCAATGTCAAATAAATAAATAAATAAATAAATAAATAAATAAATAAAATCTTAAAAAAAAAAAACCAACAAAGTTGCAAATAAACCCAGTGGCAATTAGTAACATGGAGAAAAGCAGAATAAACAATCGCAAAATCATTTATGAAACTGTTACAATATAGATAAGTTGGTGGAATGCAATGCGAAAGAACATTTACTATTTACCGTTATGGTTTTATTAGCAGATATCCTTCAGAGTCGTACAAAATCAGAGATATTCACAATATAAAGTAGATCACATGTGTAAAAGGAGACATGATTGGCAATTATTTATCACTAAAAACTAATGCCAGAGGGAAAGAGATTTCTTGTTTGTTAATAATTTTGTAAGCTTTGGTGTAAATAGCGCATTAGGATTGTTATTGACTGAGTACCACCAGTACGTACAACACAGATATCGTCACATGAATGACAGAAACTATACCTCAGGGCAACCCAACACTGCTTTATTCACAGCTGTCAATGTAAGTGGGCCTCCTGAACTTGACTGAAGTTTGAAGGAAATAAGAAAAGCTACAAATATGATCAGATCGTAGCCAAGAATTTCCAGCATGCTGTGCAAGAAAATAGGTTGAGAACATTACATTCTGTTGCTTCACACTCAAGACCTCTAGCTGTCAAGAGTAAAGATCTTCAAATGAAACAATAAATTAAAAAAATCCAAGAAAAAAGATTTCTTTAATTTCCAATGGCTTATCTAAGTGGTGTATTCTATATCTGAAAGACTCTGAATCTATTACTTCAGAGGCAACATGGAATTTTTAACATGTAGGGAGAGAGAGGAAAAGTTCTAAAAAGACTGAATTTTGATATAAACAGATTAGTTGACAAGAGCTTCTTCCTTATTATTTAAAGATATTCCAAACTAATTGAAGAAAGAAACTAGTGTTGTTACTGGCCATTTTTAACACATCTGAATGCCAAAAATGGATATGAAGAAATAATTATCACAACAAATTCAACCAAAAATTCATTAGAAATCCATTGGTCAGTTATCTCCTGTGCTGATGAATTCAACATTCCAGCCACTTTTGAGAAGGGCATGCCCTCAACCTAATTCGGTCCTGATAGGGCTCTGGATGTCTACAGTGAAAACTCTCCGTAATTTCTGAATCCTTGCATGATCAGAAAAACCAGAACTAGTCTGCTGCTCTTCACAATGACTTTTTTTTTTTTTAATACTCTTTAACTTGTTTTAATGTTTCTTCGCAGACAGTGAAAAATACTAAAGTATAGGCAAGGAATAATCATAATGTTGTGACCAATACTACAAATATGGAATTATAAATTTAAAACATTTTCTGAAATAAATCTAGTAGTCAGCCCAGCTCCATGAGGTCTCTGTGTCTGGTAGGGTCAGTCTGTGTGTCCCTGACAGTGTGCATCTTTACCCATTTTTCCAGGTCCTCCACTCCTGCCTCTTCTTCCTCCCATTTGCTCCATTGAAGGTTCAGGAGGCCCATCAGGAACACCTTGTCTTCCTCCACCAAAGCCACCTGGGTCCATGCCCCAGCCACCATGGAAGTCACCTCTGTCTCCACCATGGCCACCTCTGAACATTCCACTGGGACCACCATGGTCCACAAGGCCACCTCTTCTTCCCTGCAGGCCACCAGGGCTGCCTCTGTGAAGATCACTGTCCAAAGGTGGAAAGGGTGGTGGAAGCCTTCAGGCTTTAGGGCCTTACACTGGTTGCATTCTATTCTCCAGGTGAAGTTCTGGCTTCCACACGCTGGATTGGCGCACTCCCAGTCTCCAACCTGGTGCTGGTTGTATCTTTTTCCAGATGGGTTCCCTCAGGAGCCCGGGGCTCTCTTAGGTTGAAGACATCTCTGTTACCTCCACAGCCTCCCATGCAACCACCTGGGCCCTTTGGACCTCCATGGAGTGGTAGCGACATCCCTCTACCCTCATGGGGAGTCATACCACCCCACATGCTGTTCATCGGAGGCTTCTTCCAAGCAAGAGAAACCTGAAGTTTGCCCTCTTGAAAATCATTCCCATCAAACCAGTCCAAGATAGAGTTGGCAGTTGGTAGGTTTTGTAGAATGCTGTAGCATAGCCTCTGGGCTTTCCTGTTTCCTCGTTCAAGCAGATATAGACCATGGTTTGTCTGATTCTCTTGTTCACCTTAACAACTCCATACTGCTTAAAGTCTGCCAGATCATCTAGAGCCGTCCTGTCGTTTCAGCCTTGCACATAAATTTTACTGTTGTCAGAGTATTCATCTGGATCTACAGATGGGCCTAGATCAAGACCCGGTCCTTCATCCATGAGTCCATCAGGCTGGTTGAAGCCACCTCGCTCTCTAGCATCCATTCCACTGCATCCTCCTTCCTACCCAGCTCTGCTCATGCCTCCATGATCAAATTCCCCCTCTTTCCCTGCCCTGGTTGTCAGGGCTACTCATGCCCCGGTTCTCTTCTGGTCCAGAAAATCCTTTAGACTCTTGTCCATAAACATCCATACTACTGGGGTGGGCCTGTCAGAATGAACTCTGCTGCCTGCAGCGGCTGCTCTGTAGGACCCAGTTTGCCGGAGCTGGGTAATTAGTGGGTGGCTGCTGCTCACAGCTGCTTTGTTGACCACAGTTCTCTGCCGTCCATAGCCGCTAACCTGCCTATGGGTGTTCTGTTGAAAGGAACTGATCATAACAAGTCAGCTGTGTACAGAAAGAGCTGGTAGGAGGATAAGATGGTGGTGCCATGACTGGCCGCACACGGTAGCTCCCAGGTACCTGGGGATAACTGTAGTTACTCCATCCATATCCTAGGCTGGGCTAGTTGCAACCCCCTGTGTTAGATTAAGATTGACTAGTCTTAGCAGGTCGTTACCATCCTGTGGTTGTGCAGGTGCAGTGGCTGCTGGCTGCTGCCCACAGGCAGAGTAAGCAGGTTGAGTGCCATATGCAGACTGAGCTGTATCGGAGGCCTGGGTGGCAGTGACTGTAGCAATGGTGGTATCTTAAACATGAGTGCCGTAGCCCTGGACAGGGTGACTGTACGCCTGGAGGGTAGTCGGAGTAGTCCATAAGAAGCTGCATTGGCAGTCTGCCCATAGGTCACAGTGGTCTGAGCCTGGGTACAGCTGACATCAGTGGGCTGTCCATAGGTCCATAACTTTGCTGCCCATATGCCTGGGTGGACTGTGCATATCCTTGAGTGGGCTGGGTGATGTAAGCACTGTAGCCCTGCTCAGCTGCAGCTTGGCTGTAGGGACTCTAATCGTGGTACCATTTTCTCTCCTTCCCTCTCATTACCTCAATGACTTTTAAGTTAAGTCTTTCTGATTCGGTAGAAATAAAGAACGAATGAAGAAATAGACTCTATATAGAGTCTACTATTCAAACTCTGTGAGAGCTGGTTATCTATATCCTTGTGTAAGAGTAAAAATACTCTCCTCCTCTCATGATATAATTTTTTTCATTATTATCATTGCTATAATTATTATAATGAACTAATTATTCATAATTGCTATTACCACTTTTAAATCATTTACTATTATTTTAAAAATTAAAATTTACCTTTAATTCGTTTGTTTGTACCCCTAGATATCTATTAAGTGGTTTGCAGATGCCAAAAGATGGAGGAACTCTGATGCATAGGATGGATTGGAGGAAGAAAAATGGAAGGCAGGGAGATGAAAAATAAGTCCAGTGGATGAGTAGAGGTCCGAGATGGAGGCGCTAGAAATGAAGCTAAAAAGATAGTTGTAAAACATACTAGAAAGACAGAATTTCTGGATGTTCTGGCAGAATAAATATGCATAACATGAGAGGAGTCTTTAAGGAAACGGGGTCATTAAGGAAGACTTTGGGGTTCCGTGATGGGGGGCATAGTTATATCAACAAAAATAAGAATCAGCAGGAGACACTGGTTTATCCTAGAAATTGAAGACTTCAGTATAAACATGTTGGGTTTGAAGTTAACATACTAATGTCCAAGTAAAGAAGAATATTTTATATAAAATTAAAATAACACTTGTATACAGATGCTTCTACAATGGTGGAGGTTTGCTGGTTTTCTGAATGACAGGAAGCAAATTACATTGATCATTTGCCTAACAAACTGGCTTCATAAACCGACAAAGATAAATCACAGCTCATACTCTGAATCAGCATGGTCAGGATTAATATAAACACTATATGGGAATAATTATTGCTACTAAATATTGTAGTGTAGAAACACAAACATTTAGTCTTCATAAATAATAATATTTGTCCCTATTTTGAATTACCAAGAGACATAAATCTTTATAGTCTTCAGGATTTCATTTGTAGGTTTTCACTGATGTTTTCCAGTATTTTTTCTGTAGCAGCAGATATGAAATTTTCCCCAAGAGTTGGCAGCAATACAAACACAGCTTCGTAATCACTGTGAACCGTTGTCTGTTTCCCTTCACTTGAGCATTTGCCTTTCTTAGATAATTAACAGCCATAAGTAACACGCACACCCACAGGCAAACACACACCCCCCCATGCCAGATCCTCGCCCACTGATCTCGCATTTCTCACAAAGTAAAAACAGTTGAGATGGAGTAATGATTAATAATTTTTTTACCTTTATAGTAAAACTAAAGTTGGAAAACAAAAGTTTGCTGCTGGATACATGGGAGAATTTTTCAATACTTTGATATTTCTTTCTAAAATATATTATAAGCTAATTTCATCTCCCACTAACATCCACATATGGAATGTCAAGAGAGGATAACGCTATTGAGTGCCCTGTTCTTGGGGCCTCTCAGTCACTGGACTCTTGTCAGAGCACATGGTTACTATGGAATTAGCTCATCCAGGTACCTGCTTAATACAAAATAGCTCAGAAACCACAAAGATGAAGGGAGACGCAGGATTAAGGGTAGAGAGTGGGGGGCTGAGGAATTGTTCCGGCATTAACTGTGTAATGTTAACATTAACCAAACAGCTGATTTCCTTACCAGGGAGGTGAACTCAGGACTCCTAATCTTCTACCAAACAGTGGTAATTATCCAGAGAATGGGCAGACATCGATCAGGATACATTCCTCAGCTAATGCAGACATGCTCAGTGAACGAGTGTACTGACGTAACACATGAGAAATTACGAGAAACAGCACATACAGTGTGTCACCTCAGAGGCATGTAGTCCCCAGCTCTGTCAGAGAGTCCATAGGTAAGCTCTCAAGGGTCACTTAGTCTTTTTGAGGTTGTTCTCCTTTCTTGAATAAATACTGACCTGATAACACCAACCATCTAGAAATCTATTGCAAGGGAGACTTTGTGCAAAACGAGTATTAAACAAGTATAAGAGCTATAGAATGGTTAAATGTAAATGTGCATGACTATATTTATATTGTGGCACACGGTCTCATGAGAGACTTTTTCTCATCTAGAGTGGATTTAAGCCACTTTATCTGGACAGTCCACCTATCCTTAGAAATAGTTAACCAAAGAGATGTAGAGAAATTTACACTCACTGAAAGCTAGGTTATCTGATTACCTAGAAAAACAAGCATTGGATCAGCCATAATGACCCTAGAGATATTTTCTGTCGGGCATAGGAATTATAGTTTCACTTTCTGTCTTCTTCTTCTTCTTTTTTTTCAAACTGTCTCCTTCCTGGAAAAGTCAACCTGTTCTCCCTTCCCACTGTTCCTCACAGTACTGGTGTGAGAATGGCAATTACCGAAAATCCCAGCTCTGGGAGATATATTTGCACTAACATCAAATACATCTTGTAAACATTTAATATCCAGCTTTAGAAAATGAGGCTCTCCTTTAAAAACTGACCCAGCAGAATACACTCTTGCCCCAACACTGTCCCCACCTCCTGATTGTCTTTTGATGCAGAGCTGTAGGGGGCTGTAATGCCAAGAGTCTCAACCCTGACTTTGGAGACACAGAAATCTGAGCTTCATTCTTACTGTTTCTTACAGTTCTGTGACATGCTGGGAACTACCTCAACTCTCTGAACCTCCTTTCTGAAGTGAGGATAATAACATGACTGGCAAGGTGATGGTAGCAGAAAAATGCCTGTGTAGTGCCCGGGAGAGAATCTGATACATGGTAGGTATGAGAAAAAAAAATCCTATTATAATTATATGCAGGAAGATGCGGTACATTTCAAGGAAAAGATGATATACACAATAGAGGCCTGAAACCTAGTACTGTTTGTGAACTGTCACAGAAGAACCAGCACCAAAAGCAATTTTCTATTCAACTGTCAGGTGCCCTATAATGGGAAAGCACATCGCATAATAGAGCTGAAGAGCTCCTGCTGTGGGGTGTCTCAAGGGGTCTGGAGCAAATCTCTTCTGGTGGAATTACACCTTCAAGGACTCTCTTTGGAGTCTTTGGAATGCATACAAAAGATCCAATCAGCTTTATAATAACCAAAGAATTAGCTGGCTTGAAGGAACATTTGTTCCTTCCCTGCTATTTTGGCGGTGAAGGTCAAAAAGTCCACACTGAGTTATCTGGAGGGACCAGCACACAGGATATTCGGTAGTACGTTTCCCACTTGGATGTGGGAGGCCCAGAAAACCATACTCTCTCTCCCTTTATTCAGTACCTAGCATAATGTGGGCATGCCCCTAAATTATCTGATGACTGAATGGACTAGTACTTAGGGTACTTTGGGGACAATGGACATTCACCAAGTGCACAAAAATCTGGCAGAGGAGAACTCTTGACAAATACATCCATATATGCCCCATTAAGAAATGTCATGTAAAAGTGTGGTGGTTTTTTTTCTAAAAACATGAAGGTTCTTATATTTTGCCACGAGTTTTATCATCTTGGGAAACAGCTTTCTAACACTCAAGACGAATATTTCCAGCACTGCGAGAGGAGCTCCAATCTGAAAGCTGAGCCTTTCCAGATGTGGTTTAGAGCCCGGTGAGGGTCTTCCACCCCAGCCTGCCCATGGCTTTCTCCGTGAAAAGAGCTTTATTAAGGTGGGGAGAGAATTCCTCTCATAAGATATCTCACATAGCTCTGCAACACAAATTTCTCTCTTTTATTGATGCCCCTTCAAATTCTGGGAGTCTTAATGAATCTCCACTGGTTGATAAATTGGGCTCAATAAAAACAGTTTGGTCTATCCACACAGCCACTGAACCATTAACAGGAACTTTGCTGAATTCTTGCTCTTCTCTATGTTCTCCCTATCTCAGTCCTGAAAATTTATCTTATGTTGTGGCATATTCTCACATTAAGTTGTAGGTATTTATGGGATTCAATATAGTGTGATGGAAAGAGCACTGGACTTAGGCGGTACAAGAGCGAGTTTCTGATCTGAAAATGTGCATATTATGATCTCGCCTTTTAAAACAATGACCAGGGGCACCTGGGTGGCTCAGTCGTTAAGCGTCTGCCTTCGGCTCAGGGCGTGATCCCGGCGTTCTGGGATCGAGCCCCACATCAGGCTCCTCCGCTATGAGCCTGCTTCTTCCTCTCCCACTCCCCCTGCTGTGTTCCCTCTCTCGCTGGCTGTCTCTATCTCTGTCAAATGAATAAATAAAAATCTTTAAAAAAAATAAATAAAATAAATAAAACAATGACCAAAAACCTATATATCTATAGTGTGTGTGTATATATGTATGTATGAATGCATATGTGTGTGTATATATACATGCATGTATGTGTGTATATATATATAAATATATATAAATATATATATATAAATGAGTGTTTATTACATATGTATGTGTATGTATGTACGAATTTGTATGCCTCTTTAGGTATATGAGTTTTGGGGGAAAAAAACCCAGACACATTCTAGGTTATTGATATAATTTTTCTGGGTGTATGTTTATGAGGTGAGGCTGATATTGATGTAGGGAATGAGAAGAAAAGTGGAAACTAAACCAAAAAGGAAAAAAAAATACCTAGAAATTCTGCTAAATCTCACCCCACCAGTTTGTTTATAAGATATAATCATATGTGCTCGTCCCTATAAAATTATCTATTATGTGTGTGCACATTTAAACTGAAATTTTTAAAACAGCTTAGTTTATCACCCTTTCCCAGTTAGGGGACTCAGTAATTTTCAGTGCTGGTTGTTTGGGCTCTGAGGCATGGTGTGACCTACACAGTCTGCACGGACTTCCAGGGCCTGTCAAACAGCACCAGGATGTGACGTAAAGTGCATGCTATCAAGATAAATAATATATTCCAGTGCCGTCCTTCCTTATTCCGAGTATGACTGGCTCTAGGAGTAGCAGAGGTCAATAAGAGAACTAACCCGGGACTGGAGGGGCTTTGTAAAGAGAAAAAATTGAAAGGTCAAGGGAGCTGGTGAAGGAGAAATTCAAGTGAATGACCACAAGGTCCTGAAGATGAAGCTTAAAGGGCCTTGAAAATGGGGAGAGAATAAAAGACTCAAGACTGGGCGTACGAAGGGGGTCAAAGAGCACTTAGGCTCAAGAGGAAAGGTGGGATATGAGAGGTTCTTGTTGAGAGGGCATAAGAAGCGGCTGAGAAAATAAATTCCTGTGGACATACGGAGACAAAGGTCCCTGACAGAGCCGACATCAAGGTTGTTTAATGGCCATTCCAAGCAAATGAGGAAACCACACAAAAGCGTCTCTAAGTAAGACCATGGCCCTATTGCCTAATTCACTTATGGTTGTCTATTAAGGACATTTCCAGGGCCATAATGTGAGTTATGAGGAGGGATAAAATATACGTAGCCCGATGGCAAGATCCACCAAAGAGAACAATTTGGGAGAGAACATGAGCATACTTTGGCAAATATCTGAAAATTCTAATGGGAAAGGAGGAAGCTGCCATGCTAGTCACCCCCTACAGGCCACCCCCATTCTCTAGTCACAAACGTGTATGTGTGCTATGGGAAAGGAAACTGAGCTGCAGGGAACCAGTGTCCTTAAAGAAGACCTAGGTTTCAAATGCAGGGAGAAGATGTTGAGAATGTGGAGGATTTGTTAACAACCCAACAGACACAGAGCCAAGTCAACAGTGGAGAGTAAGAATGGGGGGGCAGACCTAAAGGAGATGAAAATTGAAGTTTGCTAACCAAAAAGAGTTTACACTTTGGACAATGCCAAGGGAGTTTAGAGATAAGGAAAAAATATATAAATGATTAGCCTAAAGGTTTCCTAAACTGTCTTCAAGTCGTTTTGATATTAACATTAGATTAAGGCTCAAGAGGATGCTACAGCCTGGAATGATCCCTAAGGCGTTAAGTGGTCCACGTTCCCTACATTTGAGAAGAACAGTGGGTGGAACCACTGTACCCACCGTTCACGTGGAGCGTCCAGGCAGGATTGCAGATCGACAGGTCAAGAGCCCTCAAGGCAATGGGAAGTAACAAGTCAGGTGAGTGGCCTGAAGCAAAGCAAAGAAATTAACAGTTGAGCTACTGCTAGAAGCTCACATGACATGCTCAGGCCTGATCCTGCCATCTGTTGTAGAAACTGAGAACTTTCCTTAAGCACCATTTTCTTGTCCAGGCTACCCCCCAGAACTCCTTCTCCCACTTGCCCTTAACTTTGACATGACAGCCAGGTAAATCGACATTATTTTTTATTGTTGTTATTGTTTATTTGTTTTATGATTTATGTATTCATGTATTTATTTTTATTTAAATTCAGTTAATTAATATATAGCATATTATTAGTTTCAGAGGTAGAGTTCAGTGACTCATCAGTCTTATATAATACCCAGTGCTCATTATATCACGTGCCCTCTTTAATGTCCATCACCCAGTTACCGCCCCCTCCACAGCAACTCTCAGTTTGTTTCCTACGATTTATATGCAAATAATCATGGAACATTGCATCAAAAACTGGGGATGTACTGATGGTGACTAATATAACAAAATAAAAATTATAAAAAAAAAGAGTCTCTTATGGTTTGTCTCTCTCTCTCTGATTCCGTCTTGTTTTATTTTTCCCTCCCTTTCTCTATGATCCTCTACTTTGTTTCTTAATTCGATCGACATTATTTGGAGATAAGGAAAGGGTAGCCATGTCTACAGGGTATGAGGAAATGGAGTTGAGGAGAAGGAAGACCTGGAAACATTTAAGTAACTGGCATTTGGAAAACCAAAGGGCTACTGTTAGCCCTTCTCCACCATATCCTGAAAACGGTCATTAGCTATATCTGAATTTACTGAGAAGTTCATGTTTTCAGAACCAGAATGGAGGATGAATGAATTCTTTCAGTAGCAAATAGGTCAGACCATCCTTTCTTTCTTTCTTTCTTTCTTTCTTTCTTTCTTTCTTTTCTGTGCTTCACGTTTCAGTTACATGTGCTCTCCCTCTCTAGACAGGAAGGATGGAAGCTCATTTTACAAGACACATGAATACCTCACCACTACATGTGCGTATCCTCATGCACCGATTTTTTTCTCTCTCTCTCTCCTCCTTTGCTCACCTCTTTACAAAGAAGAAAACCCGGTTTCCCTTTTTCTATCCTAAGATCCTTATTTCAGAAAAAGTCAATAAGGTAGCCAAAAAACACCTCTCAAGAATTGGGATGTCCCTCTTATTTCTGACAGTTCTTAAGGCATGTGTGTGTGCGCATGTGTGTTCTAAGGCGGGGTAATGGTAATAGTGTGTTTGACAAGGATCGGTCGGCAAAACACTCAAGCGCCTATTCATATTTTATTGTTGTAAAACTGAGGCAGGGTAGGCAGACTGTTATTGTCTTGTGAGTGAGTCTCCAATGCATGATCTGTTTACACTTAATTATGAATACATAAAATAACTGCCAAATAAATACAAATACATGACAAATACATAATGAAGCATACATAAAATAATTGACAAGTAGATATACAACAGTTTCATTTGGGGACCAGTAATGGTATACTATGAGTGGCTGTCAAGCCTGTCTTTTAAACTTTCATTATATTGCTGGCCTGGCTGAAAAAGAAAGAAAGAAAGAAAGAAAGAAAGAAAGAAAGAAAGAAAGAAAGAAAGAAAGAAAGAAAGAAAGAAAGAAAGAAAGAAAGAAAGAGGGAAAGAAAGAAAGAAAGAAAGAAAGAAAGAAAGAAAGTAAAGAAAAAGGAAGAAGA
>NW_024425341.1:12958849-13031318 GCF_017311325.1 Ursus maritimus | reverse complement strand
CTTTCTTTCTTTCTTTCTTTCTTTCCTTTTTTTCAGCCAGGCCAGCAATATAATGAAAGTTTAAAAGACAGGCTTGACAGCCACTCATAGTATACCATTACTGGTCCCCAAATG
This sequence comes from Ursus maritimus, assembly GCF_017311325.1. Lineage (NCBI taxonomy): Eukaryota > Metazoa > Chordata > Mammalia > Carnivora > Ursidae > Ursus > Ursus maritimus. Next base: position 13,031,204 of record NW_024425341.1, on the reverse strand, counting down.
AAACTGTTGTATATCTACTTGTCAATTATTTTATGTATGCTTCATTATGTATTTGTCATGTATTTGTATTTATTTGGCAGTTATTTTATGTATTCATAATTAAGGTAAACAGATCAGTGCATTGGAGACTCACTCAACATAGACAATAACAGTCTGCCTACCCCTGCCTCAGTTTTACAACAATAAAATATGAATAGCGCTTGGAGTGTTTTGCCTGACCGATCCTTGTCAAACACACTATTACCATTACCCCGCCTTGGAGACACACATGCGCACACACATGCCTTAAGAACTGTCAGAAATAAGAGGGACATCCCAATTCTTGAGAGGGTGTTTTTTGGCTACCTTATTGACTTTTTCTGAAATAAGGATCTTAGGATAGAAAAAGGGAAACCGGGTTTTCTTCTTTGTAAAGAGGTGAGCAAAGGAGAGAGAGAGAGAGAAAAAAAAATCGGTGCATGAGGATACGCACATGTAGTGGTGAGGTATTCATGTGTCTTGTAAAATGAGCTTCCATCCTTCCTGTCTAGAGGAGAGGAAAGGCAATTGTTGGTAAAACGTGCTCAGGTGGAATGTACATCAGACGGAGCCCTTTTGAGACGATCGGCATCAAACATTCCAGGACTGGCTGATGCTTAGTCAGTTAACTTCTCCCTCAAAGTACCTTGACATGGTTATGAAATGCCTTACTTCAATAAAAAGCTCTAAGTTCCTCTGAAAAGTGAAACAACATAAATAGGAAGGCTTTTACTGCTTTAACAACGAGCCCAATATCATATTGGTATTAAATTCTTAGAATTTAATGTTTCTTGGGGCGCCTGGGTGGCACAGCGGTTAAGCGTCTGCCTTCGGCTCAGGGCGTGATCCCGGCGTTCTGGGATCGAGCCCCACATCAGGCTCCTCCGCTATGAGCCTGCTTCTTCCTCTCCCACTCCCCCTGCCTGTGTTCCCTCTCTCGCTGGCTGTCTCTATCTCTGTCGAATAAATAAATAAAATCTTAAAAAAAAAAAGAATTTAATGTTTCTTGAGGTTATCCCACAGCATAAGAAATATCACAGGTTTAAGAAGAAACTCAACAGTATTTTCGTGTGTTGTAGAAAGTTAAATTACACAGAAAACAAACCCAAAGTAAACAGATGGAAGGAATGCCGCATGGGGTAAACAGACAACTTGGAAAATCCTTCCTACACAGGAATTGTAAAGGGCCAGAACAGCCTCACTGGTGATACGCCAGTGAGGACTCTAACATGGTTGAAAAAGGAAGAGTGGGGAGAGTGAAGGAGGAATGGAGGAGCAATGACACCTCTCTAACAGAGCGATAGCAAAGATCTTAGTTACGGCGTGGGCCTATCGGGGGTAATGCCTGTTCCCTGGTTGGCAGAGAAGCTTCTCTCATTGCATCAATTACCACATTTATGCCCGCTGGCCGCGGGAGAGGCGTATCCCTCAAATGAAAACCCAGTGCCTAATGTGATGTTGGCACACAGATGGAAAAAATAAAATGCTGATTCTTTCTGGGTTAGCAAACCCAGGAAATCACTTCCGCCAGTACAGCACAATGGTTCTGCAACTTCAGAGCTAGGATCTATATTAGATGAGGGCGGGAAGTCCTTGCTGAGTCCAGCAAATCCTTGCTGACCACTTACAACATTTCATGTCCTGTTCTAGATGCCAAGGAACAAGTCAATCAGGGTTTCTGCTCTTGTGGAGCTTACGTTCTAATAATAATTATGGAATAAAACAAACAAAAATAAAGTGACATTTAATGTATATTGGTCCTTCAGGAAAAAAATGAAGAGGGGCTAAGATGACGCCAGTTTGTCAACACTCCCCTTTCTTCACTTGAGCGGACATTTGCCAAATCAATTATGGCATTCTCAGCTGCTGAGCCCTTCTCAACCTAGCGCTCCCGACAGCCACTAATAATCCATCAGTGTCAGCTCATGGAAACCTAAACCAGAGTCATCTTAAATTTGCCATATATATCTAGTTTTTCCTCTTGTTTTGTTTCTTTTTTAATATTTGTGGAAACAACTGAAAATCCTTAGGAGTACTAAAGGAAACCAACAGAAGGGAGAGATGGCCTCCTTTGGCCAGTGTTTTAAAAGAGATTTTGAAGAACCCAGGGATTAGATCCAGTCTTGTTCACAGCACCGGAAAGAATTTAAATAGAAAGCTGTGCCTCCAAGTGGTGGCCCCAAGGCCTGCTGTACAAACAATTTTGTTCTTCTCCGACATTTTCACCACAGCGATCTTTTCAGGGAGGGTTTGAGGCTTTATCTTAACAACTCTGACTAGTGTCTTAAAGACAATACTCAGGTGCTTTTGGCATTGTGTTCAATCAAATAAGCAGCTGGCCACTTACTTTTTAGGTGTTTTGTCTTTGGCTCTGGTCTTGCTAAGGGTGGTGAGTGGCGGTTCTGCACACACTTCCTGGCCTGGGTGGACTCTTGCCTCGGTGGGTAGTACCCCCTTGTGACCGCCCCTTTGCACCACTACACAGAACATCGGGCTGGTTCCTGTTCCTTCTTCACCCTGTCTTCTGGTTTGCATGGAATCGTGGACGCCTGTTTGCATGCTAAGCCTTCAAGCAAGTGCCTTGCTTGGATCTAAAGAAACCACTTATCAAGGCCGCTCTCCTTGCTACTTCATTTTGACCCACTGCCTTACTTTCATGCCTGACTGCTCAGATTGCTTTTGCCGCCACTGTTTGAGGCTATCCAGGTCTAAGTACTCCTCACTATCCGAAGCCTACTGCTAATGTACCCAGATTTCTCCTTTTGAGTTACTTTCCATGCCTCCAAGGGAAAAAAAAAAAATGAAGACGAAGAAGAAATTTCATGCAGCTGAGTCCTGGAGCTATCTGCTTGCTAGTCAGAGCATTTCCATTTCTATAAGTCTTTTAACTGTTGGGACTGCCCTTGTGTAAAGTACGGAGGAGCATACACGGCCGGTTTTCTAACACACTCCTGGGGCTCCTCTCTAATCCAATCGGATAGCACATAATCACTAAATACAAGTTAATTTCAATATTACCCAAAACAAAACATAATTAGAAGGGCAATGTGCTGTGAAAATTATCATAAAAAGCATTCCAAAGCCAAGTAGAAATGCATTTGAATTATCTACGGTTTAGGATTATTTGTGCCACTGTTCTTCTCCATTAGGGCAGAACCAGAGTTGACTTTAGCTATGATTTCATGGTCTATAAAACCAACCATTGAGAATTGGGTATGGACTGTGACTGTGTTCAAATATTTCATGAATCTTCTTCAATATCAACATTTACTCAACTTCCTTCTACTAATGAGAGCCCATCTATGTTACTTCGGTGTAATATACATAGGTTATTCTCACTAGATCCCGAATGTGCCAGATATATTCAATAGGAAAATGCAGTTCAGAATTGGTTTCTAAGATTGAAACGTATTAAGCAGCTCCCTTAAGAAGCACTGTGCAATGAATTGCAGTGGGGAAACTATAATAACGGATAATAGGAAAAATATCTCAAACACATGTAAGCACCATTTCAAATAATGGGACAAAGCTATAGACCAGCCTAGGATTCTAGGGTATCTCTTCTTAAGTTGGGGCTATTAAAGGTCTTCATACAGGTGCCTTGAAGTAGAAATTCTTGTGTATCTTTCAACATAGTTTTAAGGACAATGGTAAATATGTCTCTAATCTTAATGCCTTTGCTGGATTACTACAGCAGGTCTAGGAAAGATGATTAGGTTCACTGAGTCTTTGTGAATTAGGTCTCTAAATCCCCGTATGGTACGATTCAGGCTAAGTTACAAAAAGGAAAGACTCTTTCTCTCCTACTGTGATTTTTTTAAAGGGGAAATATGAACATGATAAAAAAAAAAAAGGCATAAAAGTAGAAAAGAGCATAGAGTAAAAAGTAAATCTCCCTTCCACTCCTGAAGAGACACAGAATACAGACCCTAACATCTTCCTTAAAACCCACAGAGGTTGATTTTTCTTGCAATTATCGTTTACCAAAAAGTTTTGAGAATGATAGCTCCCTGAAAATGTGAAGCACTGTTTCACTTATTTGTTCACATACATTAAGTGCCTACTATGTGCTAGGCCTGATTTTTCTTGACATTTGCATTTTTCTACTTCTTCTCCTTCTCTTTCTAGTAATCGTCACTTGCCTCTCCTGAGTATCTAGCTGTTCACCATCCTTTAGAACCAGTTCTGTCTGTGGCCAAGAAAGACGGTAACAAGCTCTTGGCCAAAAGCTCAGGCCAAGTCACTCCACCACTAGCCCCATTTTGGTCCTGCGCCTTGACCCTAACGATGGAGCTTTTGTCTTGGGCATTTTTTGTCCCAGCTGTGGGCCCTTTATTCAAATGTGTTGAAGTCAAAGCTTTCATAACCTACCTGCCAGAGTATCACGTTATTCCCTATGCACTCTGAAGTCAGATTGCTTGGGTAGGAATATTGACACTCTTACTTTTTATCTGTGTGACTCTAGGCAAGTAACAACTTCCATGTGGCTCGGTTTCTTCATCCGTTGAATGAAAAGACCATTAGTATGCACTTCATAGTTTTAGGGGAATAAAATAATCTCTAAAGTCCTTAGCACTATGTTTGATATTATCAATCTGATCATGAAAAGTACTGAGGTCCAGCATTGCCCTTGAAAATCACTCAGCCAAACTAGAGTCTATCCATGGAATATTAGTCCTATTCTAGGGTCTTTTCTCTTTATAATAAACCTGATAATGTTGATTTGCCTGTATCTCCAAATATGTCTACTTCATCTCTGCCTATCCGGGCCCCTTCTTGATCTTTCCAGACTTCCATGTTGTAGAATCCTTACTGCCATCTCTTGTCCGTTTTTGCACACAATGTGTACCACATTCTACTCTGCTGATTAGACTTCTCTGCCTTTCAGCCGTTTTTTTCTGTGCTTCGCCATGATGAACTCCAGTCTGGTGGCATGTGGGTTTTGAAGCCAGACAGCTCCCAGTCTGATATATCCTACTGTCCATGCCAGAAGTCTGGGGTTCCATATGGCTTCTAGTGCTCCGTTCTCGGGTAACCTCACCGCCGGCCAATGGTATGTTTAGAACAGAGACGATGTTTAAGTTTGAAAAGTTTCTTCTACTACATCTTCTACCCATTACCAGTGATGTCAAACTTGTCTTTGCGTATCATTCTAAACTGAATTTCCCAGACAGTTCACCTATTAAAATAGCATGACCGACTTCAAGACAGGTTATGGAAATAATTTCTACTGTCATGTTTTCTCAACTAATGACCTCCCCCGGCTTTGATAGTGGCCCATGGTTTACTAAGCTATTGATGGGAGACCCGTGATAGAGGTAAGTACAATAAAAGCACAAACTGTTTCATTTTATTGTGTTTAATGGCTGGAAAGTGAAATTACAAAGTGTATGATTATTTTACCAAGCTGAAAGGAGCCAACTATAACACCTTTGAGGATGAAATGAGAGGTTTCTTTAGCAAAGATAAGACAGGTGATATACACTTGTCTATCATAAGTAAGCATTGGCTCACCTTATGTTTATTTTGAAAACCACTAATATGTGTGAGAATAGTCAGGTGTTTTACATACTACAAGTTAATTTAAGTTAATGGCATAATGTCAATTATACAATAATTATTGGTTTCATTGCCTCACAAATTGTTAATATATTATTTGTACCCAGAGGCACTGGGTACCTATTCTAACACAAACCAAAATTAAAAATTCAGATATTCAAGCTACTGAAACTAAAAAAAAAATAGTAATATAAAAGCACAATGTATTCACTTAAAATACTGGAATAAAGTAATTTAGCTGATGCATTTTGTTCATTAGAACATGAGGATAAGGAACTCAAGGATTCATGTCCATATTTTCTAATGAACCTACTGGTTCTTTGACACAGCCAGTACTAGTTACAACTATGATTTATGTCATCATTGGTTACTACAGGAATTTTCAGGGATAACGGATAGGTAATTGCAACCAATACCAAAAAAAAAAAAAAAAAAAAAAAAAAAAAAAAAAAAACCCAGCATTTGTCTTTATGTAGAAAAAGATAAAACACATTCAATTAAAGATCTGGAACATCCCTCCAAGTCAAATAATAATAGATGCTGGGAATATAAGAACAAGCAGTAACTTTTCAATACTTTCTTACATTCTTCAATCTCTACATGATATGTTATAGCCATTTATACTTCTGCCTCTTTTCTCCTTTAAATATAAATGAACCTTTCCAAAGTTATATTGATTCTCTTAGAAAAGGTTTTAATACACTAGGCTTAGTATGTCACCCCTTTTCATATAGATACAGCTTCCAAGCTTCGGGGAGAAAATAGATCTAAAAAGATGGCTCCTTTCCCAAAGTGCTTGAATGTAAGAGAAATGGCAGGCAATGCCAAGCTTACACCCAGCAGGCCTGGGAAGAAACAGGACTTAAATGAATTAGATATTGATTGCTTGGGTATTTTTGAAATTCCTTTAATCTGAATTGGTTCCCTAGAGAAGGGATTGGATTCGGACGTCAAACGACAGTGAAAATAATTCTTGAAAATACAAAAATCTTAGTTTGAAGGTCCCTTATAGGTCATTTATTCTAAGCTTCAATTCTCTCCACATCCCCTTTAGTGATTTTTCAAACCATCATTGAGCACCTCTTGATAAGAAACATTAATTAATTTATTAACTAATGGCAGTAATTTGCAAGGTTGGAAAGCAAGGGCTCTTCACTAAACTTTGGTAATTCTATAAATCTTATTATTGGAAAATTACAAGTCTTTTTTTTTCCCTTTCTGATAGCTATCCCTATGAGGTTTGAAGATGAATACGACTTTCAAAACCTCTTAGTAACCAGCTTTGGGATTTTCTCTCACGTACTTCAAAAATATATGCTGAAGTTGAGTGCCTCTAAGCAATTCCTCCATAATGTCCCACTGGAATGAAACAGGAATAGATAAAATATATGAATACCAAATCCAAACACAATATAACATTAGTGGAAGTCTGTTTCCTTGACAAGTTGAATTGCAGTACTTTCAAAGTGATGTATTGTTATGTATGTGTCTAATTGGTCAATGTGCCTCATCAAAAAGATTTGGCCATTTGCACAATTGAAAGTGAGAATTCTTAGACTTGTTTTTAAATCTTAGAATATCATAGCTCCTAATTTTCCTTCATGTTTCATTTCATTTACCATATTCAAATTTCATTTGGAAAAGCAAGGATATTCTCTTACTGTGAAGAAAAGCATCCCTAATTTTGTTCTGGGTAAGAAATGTCCCTAGTGAAACCAACACACATTGCTTCTTCCTTCTCTTATTCTTTATCATGCATTATCTCATTTGCTGTTCACTTCAACTTTGAGAGAAGTACCATTATTATCTCTGCTGAACTGAAGAGGAAAGGGAAGTTCAAAGAGGTCCTGTAAGTTTCCCAAGGTCACACAGCTAGAAAATGGAAGAGCCAAGACCCCAAGCTCATACTCCTAACCACGGCATCCCCTGAATATATTAGTCTGTAATTCTGTTCTATTTCTGTCAATTTATATATTCATGGATGAACAGATGAGATGCTTATCTTACTGAAAAAGAAGTACTATAACCCTCTTTCTTTTAGACTATGAGTAGTCTTAAGACTACTCGTAGTCTACACAAACTATTTTGTAAAGAAGGGAGATACTACTTTTGTAAAAGTTCAAAGATCAAATAAAGGATTTTTAGATTGGGGGCAACAAATGAATTCATTATTACTTAAATAAACCTATTTCTTATTAATACTGTGTAGAGCAAGATATAGTCACTTGAACAAACATCTTTAAATTGAGGGTCAAGTTTTGGATTCTCTTTCAATCTTCTCGACCCTTCCAAAAGGAACAGCAAGGGAACAGTGAATGCTTTTCCCTCTACTGCACTGATTTATACTGACTTCCCAAGTGAAGTCTGTATGTCTCCACCAATTTAAATGAACTATACTCTGTTACTCTCAGTAAATTGTTACTTTTAATTTAAACCCACACAAACCTTTTAACACAAACCATTTTCAAAAGTCTTGCTTTTTGAAACTATGAAAAAAATTCCAAGGACTGAAAATCATCTCTAAAGTTTCACTGAGAGAAACATCGTTACAAGTACATACTAACCAGAAATACCTAAAGCAAACTCAAGATAAGTGAATAGGAATAGAAGTACAGCAAATTATAACTGCTTACAAGGAGAAAAACCCTTTTCTTATGACCTTTATTAAACCTTACTGCAAAGGTGTGTGTGTGTGTGTGTGTGTGTGTGTGTGTGTGTATGTGTATGCACATATATACATATATTACATTTATGTATATATAAATACATATATTACATATATACATATGTAATATGTATATATATGTATATATATATATATACACACACACACACACATATGTGTGTATGTATATATATACATACACATACTCATGCGCTTTTAGGCACATTCCCTTGCCTAGAGGGTGAGAGAGGAAACAAGAGAGTCCCCAGGTGTTTGGGGCTGAGGTCTTCATCTGGAAAGGTTTTGATCATCAACTGAGTTTGAATATAGTACTGTGAAAATTATTGCTTCTTTGACAATGAATGAGCTACCAAAAGTAAATCTCTAGACTGGAAACCAAAATCATTGTGGAAGTTCCCAAGGAGATGCAACATTCGGGGAAAACAGAGTTAATCACTCTGGAGCCTAATGTGACTCAGAAGAGCAGAATAAAATACACTCCCAGGTTTGATGACCAGACTTCATGAGAGAGAGGAACTTCCCTCAGCAGCTGGCCAAAGGTCGCAGGAATCCAAAGGAGCTGGAAGAAATGGTTTAGAAGAAAGTGGATCTCCTTTGTAACTTCCTCTTTAGCATTTTTCATTCTCAGTCCTCCTCTTTTCTCATTCTTGAAAACTCATTTGTCCCCAAGGCTTCATCAGCCATCAAGGAAAACCCCAACCTCATAAAGGATAGCCTGGAATAAAACCACCCGAACCCCATAAGTATTAAAAGAAGCCAATGAGATTAATGGATCAGAGCAGTACAAATGTCTTCTCTTTGACATCCCCCGTCTCACCTGTCATTAGTAAGCCCATTGGATCCACCCCTTCCTCTTGATTCTCAGTCATGCTTCATTTTAAATCTCCCATGACTTCTCACTTAAACTAGTTTGCAACACGGCCATTGCAGCTTCTAAGGCAAATCTAATTATGTCATTCTCTGCTTCCACTCTCCCTTCACAAAACCTGGGTCATGCATACTCCAAAATGGTCATTCTCTACTTCCACTCTTCCTTCACAAAACCTGGGTCATGCATACTCCAAAATGGTAGCTGGCCATCTGGAATTGTTAAAGTATCAGCTGGGGCCATCTTTAAGAAGCTTAAAGATAATCATGAATTTACCTGAATAAGGCTGTATAGATTAACCATAACTACTGGAATTATTGTTCAATGTGGTACCTGGTATTCTTCCTTGACCCATCAAGAGGGGATCAGGAGCTAGTCCTATGTTCTCCTGGGATCTTGAGCTTCTCCCTATTCAGCAATATGAGGCTGACTTGACATTGCCTGGTAACTTTAATCCACAGACAAGACTAATGTAAGACTCCTTTAGGGCAAAAGCTATACTAATAATTCACTCTTGTGTTTCCAAAGCTCAGCGCCAGAATAGAGTAATATTTAATAGGTATTTGTTTCAATGTGTGTGTGTGTTTAGAAATTGAACTGATGGTTTTATACTTCTAATCAGATGAATTGTATTAATCAATGCAAAATGGAGATGATGAAAGGGAATTTTAACTGTGTCCAATCTGTGTGCAGACAGAACTTTTTGAAAAACCAGGGTCACAGGTAGAAAATGCCAACAAGAAGTTTTTGGAGGAGTAAAGGGCAGAAGCGCTGGTATTTATTGGGCAACCCATATTTGCTAGGCCCTGTCCCAGACAAATTAAATAAATGCCTTCATTTTCTCCTCACAGGCTATGAGATGGTGTTTACATTTAACAGATATAAACAAAATAAGATTCAGAGAGATTGAGTGATTTCCTAAAGTCCCAGAACAGCTAAGTAGCAGAAGCCAGGTTCCAACCACGTCTGCTTGACAGAAAGTCTATTATTCCACGTGGTATTTTTGTTGTAGGGAACTGAACACCCACAATAACAACAAATCCAAACGACAGGATGGCTAGTCCTAAGTCTGTTTAGCTTCCTAAAGGAATCTTGATGAATGAATCGAGGAGCTAAAAAATTAATAAGAACTTGACTGTATTATAGGCATACAAAAAACGGAACATTTTTTATTAATTTCTCCTTTTATATCAGGCTGTCCTAGAACTTCAAAAGACTTCACATATATAATGACAAAGCACATTTCCCCAAAACCAGGCTCTTGTCTCTCTCCTACACAGATTTCCACTAAGACACATGGCTCAAGTCAACACCTCAGAAGCTTCCTGCCATGCCAGGCTCTGTCTCCACGTAGGGCAACAGCACTGTTACTACATTCTCCGCATACGACGGATGCTTAAAACCCTATGCCTACCTCTCTCCCTGGCAAGTCCACATCCCTGTGCCCTATGACCCAGCAACCTGTGACAAATTAAAAAATGTAATGGAGTCAAAGAAAGAAAAAAGAACAGGAAGCATTGAGCTCTAGTATGATAAGATGTGTGCCGGAGGGCCATGCTTTTTAAGTTACAGTAGACTAGGAAGTAACAAAATATTACCCCGAAGTAATTACGGTCATAATTTATTCCCGTTGTAAATTATCCTGAGTATCATATCCTGAGGATCATAAAGTATCGTAAATCGCTGTTGTAATTTATCCCAAATTTATTCCTATTCTTTCTTAATGTTCTGTTCTAATTTTAGTCTTTTAATTCTGTTTAGAAACACAAACAGGTTTTTATTAGATGTTCATTTCATTTACTTATTATCTTTAATCGGAACTTTCAGTGTATTGCGTTCTGGGATGTGTGCCAATTCCACGTGTACTAAGGGATATATCTGTATCTATATATAGATATATAGAGATGTATAGTTTCTTTTGCCTTGTGCATAGGTATTAAACTGGATGACAGAGATGATAATGATTTCATCTTCCTGAGAAAAGAGGCGGTAGTTCCCTTCAGCGAAATTCCCTGATTTACCCTCTCTGGGGTAATCAAGTCACATTCTCTCCAGACCCTCATGTTCTCTGATGGGATGGAAGTGGTGTGCTCCCTCTATGAATAAGTAGATGAGGTGATGGAATAGAGAGAATAGAGTCCATGAACACGGAGGGAATGCTTTCCTAGGGTGGACCTGTGATGTCCCATAGGGGAGCCACTGGCCCTGTGTATCTATTCCATACTCGAAATGTGCTTGCTTGAACTGGATGTGCTGTAAATACAAAACACCCAGTGGATTGTGAACATTTAATATGAAATATATACACACACACACACACACACAAAACATCTAATAATTATGTATGTTAATTATATCTAGAAATGATAATTTAGGATAAAATTACTCTTTTGAAATATGGCTGCTAGAAAGTTAAAATTACATATGTGGCTCAAATTATTTTTCTGTTGTTCAGTGCTGCTCCAGACATTCTGATGCGCTGAGCTCTAAAACAAGTTGGATAGAGGGGATTGTGGTGGTTAACGGGTAATGTAAGAACCACTTGAAAAAAAAGTAGATGAGGGAAGTGTGGGACCCATGGGCCTGTGAAGCACACTTGGCAGGATTGTTGTCTCTGATCCCTGAGATGTAGCAAGCAGGTGAGGATGGCTAACATGTAAGTATGTGTGTGTTACCCTAAAAATTGCCTCTAGGTCTCATTTCACCTCCTCTCAGGGATCCCCCCCCCCCCTTGCAAAACTGGCCAAAAATAAGACAGAACAAAAACTTCACTGTTGTGAATTGGCCGGTGTAATACTCAGAATTTTCTAACAATGAGTCCCTAATTTTTTTTTTTTTAACACAAAAGAACATTTGGGCATTTGAGAAATTTGGCACCTCCCTATCACGTTTAACATCTAAATTTGCCTTATACTCCACAGCCAATATTCCCCCAAACCAAGATTTTTTTTCTCCATTTCTCCCTTGGAGAAATAATAGGATTTGGCTGGTTCTCACCAGGGGACTGAATAATCAAAATTCATGCCTATTCTCTAAACCTCATTTTAGCCAATAGTTTCAGTCACAGCAGCGAACACAGAAAAAAAGTATACTGAAATGAATTTCAGCTAATTTTACATCTTTTATATACCCAGTGGTTGAAAAGTCATGAGCTGGAAGGCATACAGCTAATGTAGGATAAAAAGAATGGGGACCTCAGGCATACAGATCTAGGTTCAAATCCCAGCTCTGCTGTTTAGAAGAATCACCATCATTATCATTATCATTATTTTGAAGCATTCTGTAAGGATTAAATTAAGTAATGCAGATAGAGCCCAGTGCCTGGCATATGGAAGACTCTTATTTCAGATTAATTCACTTTCTTTCTCGATATAAAGTAGTCCTGTCTCTATATATTTACATTACACCATGTTTATCAACACTGATTCTCTTTTAAAATGCTGGGAACGAGGAAGTCACAATTATGGACCACTTTATCAGCTCATTCAGTTATTTAAGAAATTTGATTTCCGTCATTACAGAGATAATATTGCATAGGATGAAGCTACAGAGCTTTTTCTAGGGTTGAGATTTTAAGTTTAAAGATAGCCTCAAAACCAGCTGCCTGCTTCTTTACTATTGGAAGCTGGGAAAGAACGGCACACAATGGGAGAGTGACTTATTTCCCAGAGTTACAATGGCTCCCTGACTTGTGAGATTCCACTCCTTCCAAAGCACAGACAGCCTAGATGACTCACTATGTGGTCGTTCTGTCCCCACCTCTCCCAAGACCTCACTTACTAGTCAATAGTGCTTTTTAGTCGGCTCAACAGACCGAAAACCAATAAATTCTCAAGTAGAGCACGGTTCTAGTTCCCCCGCCCCCTGCTTTCTTTTCTCTTAGGAAATGGGCTCTAGCATGTTTTCTACTCTATGACTTTGAGACTTGTGTATTCACTGTTCTACTTACACCAGCTTCTCAATGGAAGCACATAGGATCTGAACTGCATACCCGAAAAATCCTTCAGTGTTTCTTACTACTCTGCATTGTTGCTTGAGGGAGATCCTATTTCTTTCATGGATTTTCACCTGATTGATTTTACCCCAATATTGTTTAATCCCTTTTCATATTTATTTTTATAAAATGTAATAGTATTAAGGGCCCATTAATTTAATTTTCTCGGCAAAAAATCTATGGTTTTTATTCATCTTTTTTCTTCTTTTCTTCCCATTCATTTTCTTTCTCTCCTTTTCCCTTTCTCTCTCCTCCTGCTCTCTTTTCTTTTACTGCCCCCCCCACCGTGATAAGAAATATTTTCTCCTTAGTACGTAAGAATTTCCATCCTATCCCTGAGTTGAGCTGTCTAGCAAAAGTATTTACGTTCAAAGCCAGTGCAGGTCACTGGCTCCAATACTCAAAACACCCAGAGACCTTAATTCAAAGTTGTGAATTGGCAAATCTCTAGGGGCAATCTCTGTCCAGTCAAGGAAAATATGCTTAGGTCCCACAGATCCAATAAAATACTCATACAGAGAACAGTCATTCCATTTTCACAAAGCCATCTTTGCCACTTGTAACTCTGTGTAAACCTATGTGGGACTAAGTGATACACAGTAGTCCTCCTTATCTGAGGTTTTGTTTTCTGTAGATTCAGTTGCACACGGTCAACCACAATCTGGAAGCAGATGGTCCTCCTTCTGACATGGTGTCAGAAGATTAATAGTAGCTTATAGCTACAACACAATGCCTATGTCATTCACCTCACTTTATCTCATCACATAGGCATTTCATCATCCTGCATCAAAACAAGAAGAAGGGTGAGTATACTACAATAACGTATTTTGAGAAAGAAACCCCAGTCACATAACTTTTGTTACAGTATATTGTTATATCTTCTCTGTTTTATTATTAGTGATGGTTGTTAATTGCTCATTATGCTTAATTTACAAATAACACTTCATCACAGGTATATATAAGGGGGGAAACTATCAATCTATAGTGTAAGTAATTAAGAATAATTTAATTAATGGAGGATTCACTCACATAGCCAGGGTGAGTTAAGCCATACACACAATTCCTCAGGAAGGGTATGATACAAAACACTTCAATGAGTACTTTCTGAGAATCTACTAGTGCACCGTATGGAGGCACCCTTAAATCCATTCTCTTCTAACAACATGAAAATATTTTTGAGCATTGTCTTTTTTCCTAAGAAATTATAAAATATACTTCTGAAGGAATACAACCTTTTTTCAACCTCTCTCTACTGTAAAAGCTTTATTACCCCATGTGTTCCTCACTTGGCTGCAGACTAGCGGTTTGACTGAGGCAAGTCACTTCTCTCAAGTCAGTTCAGTCTCTAAATATGGGTTGTTATAGAGGATTGTCCCAAATCCATGACAAGGTCTGTTTCAACTCCATGACCATGATTTTATAACTATATGAGGGCAACAACAGGGGTGGGATGGAGAGAAAAAGAAGGATACCTGTCAAGTGAATCTCCTGGCTATAATGGGTTCATGTTTTGGTTTTAGTTTTGTTTGTCTGTTTTTTTTCCCATTTGGTGTCCCTCTCTAGGTTAAAGATATTAGTGACCTTTCATTAGGTCTTGCTATTTAACAGACAATGCGTTAACAGTTATTATTAGCCATGTTTTACAGATGAAAATACTGAGGCATAAAGAGGTTAAGTAACTTTTCCAAGATCCCAAGATCACAGAGCTAATAAGCCCATGACAACACTTTATAAGACCTCTATTCAGTTTACCCCATCACTCATTATCACCTTTTTCCACTTCCTGTTTTTAAACTTTCTGAAGTGCTTCCTCCCTGAAGCCCCAATGCCAAGCACCATGCCTGGAATAGAGGAAACATTCAAAATATGTTGAAAGAAATGAGAAGACAGAAATTGCCTTATTTGTGAAAAATTTAAGCATTTTATATACTGAAAATAACTGCAAAAAAATCTACTTATATATTGCTGAGTGGACTAAAGATCTGGACCTTATAGGAAACCACTCTTCTCCTTGAATGCTCTTTTTTCTAATCTGACAGATTCATAAGCTAATGGTAAAGAAAGACTCTGTATCTTTAGCTCACAGATACAGCTATTTTTTTATCCGTGTCTACATTTTGATAAGTCAGAGAAATTTCTCTTCATTTTAAGCATAATTTATATTCACACACCTCTACCAAGTTTGGTCTCTGCTACCTTCCCCTTCTTCTCCCAACATTATAAAAATTTCAAACATTCCACAGAGTTAAAATAATTTTATAAACAATACCCATGTCCCCACATCTTGCTTCTACCATGAACATTTCACTATATTTGCTCTAGTCACACTCACTCATTTACTTATCCCTCGATTCATTCATTAACCCATCTTATTTGAAGTATTTCAAAATAAAACGCAGACATCTTCCCACTTCTTCTAAGTACTTCAACATGCATATCTATGCTACATTATTTTTATAATTACATGAAATCGTTATATACTGCATTTCCTATTGAATCACAAAATGTAAACTCTTTATTTACTATAGATTTGGGGGATCATTTGCTATTGAAATTGAAGGTTCAAACCTACAAATTATTGCCTGACCTGGAAGAAAGCAGGTTAGATGGTAGGGCCTGAAGAATGAAAGACCTAACCATTTTCGAATCCATAAAACTGTGTTGAGTAAATGCTGCATAAAATTAAAATTCCAGTCTTTATTCTTCATTCAAGGAGACAGTGATAATCCTGTTAGCTTTTGCTTCACAACTTTATAAATCGACAAATGACAACATAGCATAGTAGATCATTAGAACATTATTACTGAGGCTTAAGTCCACAAGGTTTCTCTAGGGAAGGCTACCATGACATTTTTCAGTCTGGATCAAGCATTTGACAAGGGCAAACCTCCAGGTCTGTACCATCCACCTGTTCATTAGATGCCAGCTCATAATGGGCACAAGGCCAAGGTAGAAAATAATACAAACAGTAATTTTCAGAGTTAATGATCTAAAATAATTATAGCAAATGTAGCAGTTGTTTGCAAGTTGTTTGGCAAAGCTAAAAACCCAGTGAGGGAAAAAATCTATCTAAACCCTTTAAATAATCTTGTTTGAGTCCCAAAGTAGGTGGTACTTTTCCTACCTCAGTGCCATGCCGTTCTATCTGTTAGAAATACTCCTCCCCAGAGAAAAGGCCCATTCACTATATCGTCCAAAGCAACAAACGATGCTTCTTGCTTCCCAGTCCTTCCCAGCAGAAGCATTTCCTCTGTGCACATCTCATAGTAATTGTTCACGTGTCAATTATTACATTTATGATTTGATTTATAATGAGTTCATCAGACGTACGTCTGTTCCATTATTAGTACATTACATGTTCTTCGTTTTAGAAAATGCCAATCATGATACCTGATTTCTAGTAGGCGCTCAAGGAATGTTGAGTAAATTAAAGTTAAAGTCTCTATGAAATCATGTCACACCAGTTGGTATGGAGGGGACACTCTGCAGTACTCCATCTGAGAATCTGTTGACCAAATAAAAAGAAAAAAGCACAGGGGCGCCTGGGTGGCACAGCGGTTAAGCGTCTGCCTTCGGCTCAGGGCGTGATCCCGGCGATCTGGGATCGAGCCCCACATCAGGCTCCTCTGCTATGAGCCTGCTTCTTCCTCTCCCACTCCCCCTGCTTGTGTTCCCTCTCTCGCTGGCTGTCTCTATCTCTGTTGAATAAATAAATAAAATCTTAAAAAAAAAAAAAGAAAAGAAAGAAGCACAGCTCAGCAGCAGACAGTAATAAAAGCTTAGAATCTGGAACTCCAAACAAAACTGCATAAACAGCGTGTTTCTCACTGAATCCAAAAATTAATAGATCCTGGTGAAATCATAGGTCACCACTAAAATGCAGGGCTATTTAAGTGGAATTGTTATCTGGATAAAAGTGTATTTTAAAGAGAGCTCTCTTCTCGACAGAAAAGCAAAAATATTTTACAGAAGATAAGTTTTGGCTTTATGTCATGTCATCCTTTTGATCAAAAAGATGCTTTCTGTACTCTTTTTTAATCTAGTGCATCCTACTTCCTACTATGTTTGAAAAAGGGAACTTTGATGGCGAGGAAAACATGCTCATTTTGCTTACCATCCCAGGGGAAGTGGCACTGTGGGTCTATGCCATGTTTGGCAACTTCTTTCTCCTCATCAATTTATCAGAACAGGTTTCCTAGCAAGACAATGACACTGCTTGCATTTCCTCAGCAAATTTATCAGCTCCTGTCATTATAAATCTAAATTTGGATATTTTTAGCTGGACTAGGAACAGAACAGTTCTCCCGAGAGTCAATGTCAATGCTGCTGTATGAATCAGCCCAGCCAAGGGATGCAGAGCTGCAATCTCAGAGTCATTGTGTTTTGATTTTTTTTCCTCCCTGGAGCAGGGATCACCTCTTTGGCTTACTGCCAGAAATGCTTTGTAGGCTGCTCCAGCCCACAGGGCCTGAGCGATGCTCTGTCTCCATTTGGCAATGCAATATACCGCACAGCTGAACCACCCCACTGACTTTTCCCTGACTGATGATTGCTCAGGTGAAAAGGAAACCCTCTGAAGGGAAGATGATGAGGCCTCAAATAATGGATACCCAAACTCAAAGCATGGATGAAGTACATGTGGGAAACACGCATTTCCGGAGGGAAAAGTCAGCCTCAAATGCATTTCAATCTGCAACTCTTTTCTTTTTACAGCTATTTTCCCAACTTGCCCAACGAACAGAAGAAGGTAGGAACTACAACATTCTCACACAATTCCTTCGACCTGACAAATGAGCAAAATATTATCATGGAGTTAATAAGAGGATTAACTGTCACTGAATGCAATGTGCCACATTACCCAAATCACTCTTATTTTCCATGACTCAGATTTTAGGCAGTTTCAATACAAGTCAGTTTGGAAAGTGATTTTCACAGCATCCTTTCTTCATATTTCTGTTGTTTTCTCAGTTATTAAAACACCACACTGACACTGGAGAAGCCAAAGTGCCCAAGGCGGATAGAATGCTAGAATGCAAGTGTGGAAAAGCAAAAACAGGCTGTGTTTTTACTGCTTTCTCTGGAGTCATCCCTGACGTGGAACGTATCTGCCATAAGGACAGAAAACATATTATGTAACTTAGGGTTTAACTTACACAGGATGATAGGGATTTTTCCCAGCTAACCAGGGAGAAGAGACAGCCAAAAACAAAACAAAACAAAACAAAAAACTCCTAAAAAGTGAGAACAATACAGAGAACTAGAGAAGTTGACTGGCCGACGAGCTTTGCCTGGTTCGAAGTGAAAGGCTGGAGGGGACCATTATTGACTGTTGTAGCTGCCATTTGGCCAAAGTGTCTGATTCTTGCCAATATGTTTTGTTTTCTCAGTCCAAGGGGCGGCTGTATAAAACTACTTCAATGTCAGCTGAATCTAGGAAAGAGTCCTCCTTCCAGGTCTGTTCCCATTATCACCTCTAAATTCCCCAATCTGATGCAGTGTATCCGAAGGGCTTCACAGATTATGGATCCAAAGGCTACATAAAAAGACACAGAAACTTTTTGGAAATAACTTCAAGGACGCTCAGGCACAGTAATAGGCATTTTTAAGTTTCAACTCTCTGTTTACATTTTCCGCTACAGACAATTATCTCACCTCAAGAAGCTGGAGCAGCAACAGAGGGACAGGCCTAATCCACGCACGAGGAAGCAGCTGACCAAAATTAGAGCTGAAATCAATCAAGCAGAAACCAGAAGTACAGTAGAGCAGATCAACAGGACTAGAAGCTGGTTCTTTGAGAGTATCAATAATATTGACGGACCACAGGCAAGACTTATCCAAAAGAAAAGAGAAAGGACCCAGATTTTTAAAATTATGAATGAAAAAGGAGAGGTCACGACAAACACCATTGAAATTGGAAGGATTATTAGAAATTTTTATCAACAGCTATATGCCAATAAACTAAGCAATCTGGAAGAGATGGAATCCTTCCTGGAAACCTATAAACTACCAAGATTGAAACAGGAAGAAATTGATTTCTTAAACAGGCCAATTAATTATGAAGAAATTGAGTCAGTGATAAACAACCTTCCAAATAACAAAACTCCAGGCCCGGACGGTTTTCCTGGGGAATTCTACCAAACATTCAAAGAAGAAATAATACCTATTCTCCTAAAGCTATTTCAAAAAATAGAAACAGAAGGAAAGCTACCAAACTCATTCTATGAGGCCAATATTACCTTGATCCGCAAAACAGGCAAAGACCCCCTCAAAAAGAAGAATTACAGACCAATTTCCCTAATGAATATAGATGCCAAAATCCTCAACCAGATTCTGGCTAATAGAATCCAACAGTACATTAAAAGGATTATCCATCATGACCAAGTGGGATTCAGTCCTGTGATGCAAGCGTGGTTCAACATTTGCAAATCAATCCGTGTGATACATCATATCAACAAGAAAAGAGTCAGGAACCATATGATCCTCTCAATAGGAATAGAAGGTACATTTCTCAATCTCATAAAAACCATCCATGAAAAGCCTACAGCAAATATCATTCTCAATGGGGAAAAGTTGAAAGCCTTTCCCTTAAGATCAGGAACACGACAAGGATGCCCGCTCTCGCCACTATTATTCAACATAGTACTAGAAGTCCTGGCAACAGCAATCAGACAACAAAAAGGGATAAAAGGTATCCAAATCAACAAAGAAGAAGTGAGAATGTCTCTCTTCGCAGATGACATGATACTTTATACGGAAAACCCAAAAGAATCCACTCCCAAACTACTAGAAGTTATAGAGCAATTCAGTAATGTGGCAAGATACAAAATCAATGCTCAGAAATCAGTTGCATTTCTATACACGAATAACGAGACCAAAGAAAGAGAAATTAGGGAATCCATCCCATTTACAATAGCACCAAAAACCATACGTTACCTTGGAATTAACTTAACCAGAGACGTAAAGGACCTATATTCTAGAAACTATAAATCACTCTTAAAAGACATTGAGGAAGACATAAAAAGATGGAAAGATATTCCATGCTCATGGATCAGAAGAATTAACATAGTTAAAATGTCCATGCTACCCAGAGCAATCTACACTTTCAATGCTATCCCGATCAAAATACCGATGACATTTTTCAAAGAACTGGAACAAATAGTCCTAAATTTGTATGGACTCAGAAAAGGCCCTGAATTGCCAAGGAACTGTTGAAAAGGAAAAACAAAGCTGGGGCATCACAATGCGGTTCGAGCTGTACTACAAAGCTGTGATCACAAAGACAGCATGGTACTGGCACAAAAACAGACACATAGACCAATGGAACAGAATAGAGAACCCAGAAATGGACCCTCGGCTCTTTGGGCAACTAATCTTTGATAAAGCAGGAAAAAACATCCGGTGGAAAAAAGACAGTCTCTTCAATAAATGGTGCTGGGAAAATTGGACAGCTACATACCAAATAAAACTTGACCACTCTCTCACACCATACACAAAAATAAAACTCCAAATGGATGAAAGACCTCGATGTGAGACAAGGAATCCATCAAAATCCTAGAGAACATAGAGCAACCTCTACGTCATCGGCCAAAGCAACCTTTTTCATGGCACATCTCAAAGGCAAGAGAAACAAAAGATAAAATGAACTTGTGGGACTTCATCAAGATAAAAAGCTTCTGCACAGCCAAGGAAAGGGTCAAAAAAACTAAGAGGCAGCCCACGGAATGGGAGAATATATTTGCAAATGATGCTACAGATAAAAGACTGGTATCCAAGATCTACAAAGAACTTCTCAAACTCATCTTGCAGAAACAAAGAAACAAATCAAAAAATGGGCAGAAGATATGAACAGACACTTTTCCAATGATGACAAACAAATGGCTAACAGACACATGAAAAAATGTTCAAAATCATTAGCCATCAGGGAAAGTCAAATCAAAACCACACTAAGATACCACCTTATGCCAGTTAGAATGGCAAAAATTGACAAGGCAAGAAACAATAATTGCTGGAGAGGATGTGGAGAAAGGGGATCCCTCCTACATTGTTGGTGGGAATGCAAGTTGGTACAGCCACTCTGGAAAACAGTGTGGAGGTCCCTTAAAAAGTTAAGGGACCCTATGACCCAGCCATTGCACTACTGGGTATTTACCCCAAAGTTACAGACGTAGTGAAGAGAAGGGCCATATGCACCCCAATGTTCATAGCAGCATTGTCCACAATAGCGAAATCGTGGAAAGAACCGAGATGCTCTTCAACAGATGACTGGATTAAGAAGTTGTGGTCCATATATACAATGGAATATTACTCAGCTATCAGAAAGAACTGACTGGGTATTATACGCAACTAATGAAGCATCAAGCTTTACATCGGAAACCAGGGATGTACTGTATGGTGACTAACGTAATATAATAAAAAAACATATTAAAAAAAGACAATTATCTTTGAAATTCATTCTCCTCCTCTCCAATTAAGATAGCCTCTACTCTAGCTTGAGTCTTTCCTAAAGTATTGTAATAGCACTTTCATGACTGACTCTTCCAAACCTTAACTATTCACCGAACATTCATTTCATACCACCTGGTGGGGTGGCAATGGAGACAGGGCAATGTTGAAAGATAATGGAGAGGTAGAATAGCCAAGACTTGCAACTGGATAAGGTGAGTTATATGTGAAGGTAAACGAGAAATCACAGATGACTTCCAGTTTTCCTGGGCAACTGGACTGATAATGGAAAAGACTGGAGGAAGAAGAGGATAGAGAACAAGAGTTCCTGTTTGTAAGTTGAGGTGTCTTAAAATATTCAAGGTATTTTATACATTTACAGACATGAACCCATAGGCTTCATCAAACTGCCAAAAAAGTACATGGTATCAATAAGGTTTAAAACCACAGGCATTGAGGCAGAAGCCAGAGGCAAGAGACGAATCTGAATTCAAACTAAAACGCTTCATTTATGAGAAGTTAAGCAGAAGAAGAGACGTTATCAAATGGGAAGGTATAGCTAGTGATTTCAGAGGAAACAAAGCAGCATATGGCATAGGAAATGTCTGTGTACCCCCCAAATCCATATGTTGAAATCCTTATGCCCAAAGTGATGGTAGTAGGAGGTGAGGACTTTGGAGGGTGATAAGGTCATGAAGGTAGAGCCTCATGAATGAGAATACTGCTCTTATAAAAGAGACCTCACAGAGCCCCTTCACTCCTTCCACCATGGGAAGATACAATGAGAAGTGTGTGATCAGGAAAAGGGTCCTTACCCCACCATGCCAGCACCTGGATCTTGGACTTCAGCCACCACAACTGTGAGAAATAAATTTCTGTCATTTATAAACCACACAGTCTGCGGTATTTTGTTATAACAGCTCGAATGGACTAAGACAGGAAATAGGAGAGAACATCATTTCAAGGAGGGCGTGGTTAATTGTGGTGAAAGCTGCTAAGAAATCCAGTGAAATGAAGATATTGTATTTGACAATATAAAGGGAACTGATGACCTTGTTTAATGATTCCATGACAGTGGCAGTGGCAAAAGCCAGACCGAATGGGTTGAAAAGCAAGTGGGAGGTAAAGAAGTAGACATGATAAATGGAGACAATGTTTTTCAACAGGCTTAGCTAAAAGAGGAAAGAAAGAAAGAAGACAGCTAGAGGGGGGCTTTGGGATTAAGGAAGGATTTTAACATGGGAAGCTACATAATTTATCTAGGTCTCAGTTTCTTCATCTATTAAATAGGTAAAATAATAAGGCCTAACTCATGAGATTGTTGTTAGGATTAAAGAAATAATGTGTGTGGGGGCGCCTGGGTGGCTCAGGTGGATCAAGTATCCAACTCTTGAGGTCAGATCAGGTCATGATCTTGGAGTCGTGAGAATGAGCCCCAGGTTGGGCTCCATGCTCAGCACGGAGTCTGCTTGTCCCTTTCCCTCCCCCCACTTGCTCTCTCTCTAATATATATAAATAAAGTCTTTAAAAAAAATTATGTGTGTGATATGCTTAGCACAGTGCCTGACATACAGTAAGTACTCAATAAATATTAGATACTATTATTGTCATAATCTTTTATTGCACTTTGTTTGGATCTATATTATGCCCTTTAGCACAAACCAGTATAGTTTTGTTTTCCTCTAAGTTAGTTGGAAATCATAATAATCACTTAACAAATGATTTTTCGTTGAATTGAACTGCAATCAAACTGAACCAAGAGGAAAAAAAAATACAAACAACACAACTAACTATGGCAAAAAAAAAAAAAAAAAGTCATTTGAATTCAACCCGAGGGAACAAATTCTCTCAAGACTTTTGGTTCAAATCTGACCTTGTCTCATCAACAGCACACCCTGTTAGGGGCAAGGAAAAGGCTCGTGGCATGAATCACCATGCAGGCAGCCAAGACACCTCTCATTTAGATTTATGAATGTCATATTCTTTATTGACTCTCAGAAGAGTTTCTAATCAGAAAGATTCCAAACAGGTTTCGGCCATCTCATTAGGACACAGGAAATTGGATAAAGAGGATAACCTCTGAAATCCTCCCTTAGTCATTGATCTTTGGGAAATTAGCCCTCGATGGCTTAGATCGCTTTGCAGATTATAAACATGTCCAGTAAATATGACCTCCATCTAGATTTGCCCAGCAATTGCAACAGCATTTGGCAGCAGAGAAAACGCCTGCCAAGAGCCAAGCAGCTGTAGCAGGTGCTGTAAATCAGTGCAGGACACTTACATGGTTCTGTATTCCATCGGGGCGCAAAGCCTTCCAAGTAGATTCGCTGCATAGATTTCAGGGTGGCAAAGTGGCATTATAAACACACAACTCCCATATCCATTTTCTTTCCATTTACCTGAATGTCTGAGTTGTTGAGCAAGAAAACGACCCTGTTCAACAAAGGAAAAGCTCTACAGCTAAAGTGGGAGACACATTTCAGTAAAAGCAGCACTCAAAAAAAACAAAACTGGTACGAAAAGGAAAGAAAATGAAAAGATATGATGCTTTGGTAAATACTTTCCTTTATGCTATATTTCCTTTATGGAAATATACTTTTTACACACATTTATATATATGTATAACAGGTGTGTGTGCATACACATTCCAGTTCCCAAAACCTCAATCCGTGTTTAGGTATATCTAGTAATTTAAGTCAGAGTCAAAGGATTCAAAATGTTCTTTGTTAAGGCACATTTCTGTGCTTGAGTGGCATGTGGCTGAACTGATCAGTATTTAATATCAAGAATGTGTGTGTTTGTATAGCGTCGAATGGACAAATAGGCAAACGGGAGTAGGTGAACACGGTTCAGCCAGTCTGTCCGTACAGTGAAAAGAATCTCTAAGCCAGAGGACTATAGCTTCTTCTCCATGACTCTACCTTGGATTCAATAAGAGAAAATAATAATAAAACAACATATCTGAAGACTGGAAGAAAAAACAATATTGTAGCCGAATAATGAAAAAAGTTTATGTGCTAAATTGTATCTATTCTTTTGTAAACAAAAGCACAAAATAATATTTGAATTTAGCTTACAGTTACAGAAACAGAAGTTAGATCCATATTTACCACTTGAGGAAGAGTAACATGGCATCAATGAAACTGGATCGGTTTCAGTCCCAAATCTAACTCTTACGGGAATCTTATTCCTCTTCATTTAAATGAAGAAGAGAAGTGGGGTGCCTGGATGGCTCAGTCGGTTAAGCATTCGACTCTTGATCTCAGCTCAGGTCTTGTTCTCAGGGTCGTGAGTTCCATGCTGGTCATGGAGCTTACCTAAAAAGAAAATGTTGGGGCTCCTGGCTGGCTCAGTTGATAGAGCATGTGACTCTTGATCTTGGGGTTATGAGTTCAAGCCCCAGGTTGGGTGCAGAGATTACTTAAAAATAAAGTCTTACAAAAATAAAATAAATGAAGAAAAGAAAAATCAGGGCTACCATTTATACATTTGGGCTGTTGTGCCACACACAAGGAAATCTGGTCAAAAGTGTCAAAGGGTCATTAAATCTAGCCTGTGTTCTGCCCTCCCAGCTGTGTGCCTAGGTATGGGTTGCATCCTTCTGGAGGGGGCACTTTTTTTCTAATTCTCGTGAAAGTACCTTATGGGTTAGTAGTGTACCTGAAAACACTTGCCCTTCAGGGTTGTTATAATCATAAAGAGAAATGTACCACATCATATGACAATGACAGCACATCACAGATCTTCTCTAAATATAGCTATGCTGGTTATTCAATTTAAAAAATCTACTCATTTGATTTTACAATATAAGTTAGATATAAATCATCATCATTCAAAATCAGAGACAACTGATGAACATTTGGAAAGACTGTTGTTAATTCCTGTTAACTGAACATCCTTATGTGGATCTTTTGGGCCTTCCATATGCATTCAAGGTTTTTTTTTTGTTTTTTGGTTTTTTTTAAGACGTATTTATTTATTTATTTATTTGAGGGGGGGTAGGGGTGGGGAGGAAGAGCAGAGGGAGAGAGAATCAAGCAGACTTCGTGCTGAGTGCAGAGCCTGACGCAGGACCCTGAGATCATGACCTGAGCCGAAACCAAGAGTCGGACACTCAACCGACTGTGACCATCCAGGCACCCCTGCAATAAATATTTTAAAACAATAATAAATTGAGGAGAAAGCAGAGTGGACATGTACACTGTTACACAGAGCTTCCCTGATTCAGAGGATAATGGAAACTCTCACTAAAACTTGGATTTAATAAAGGATAAATGCTATCAGACAAACCTGATGAATTGACTAGATAATTATAAAGTGGTACAGGAAAAGCACACATTACATACAGTCACTTGGATATAAGAACCGAGTGCTCATAGAGGGAATTACATGAAACACTGGCCAAAAAATAAAAAAGGTGAAATAAAATAATGGCCATCGAGCTGTGGGGACAGTCTAGAGAAATTCCACAGATGTCTGAGTAAGGTCCCCTCTTCTGTTTATTCATCTGTATTAATGATCTTTAGAATGTAGTAAACAGTATGTAATGAAATCTGCAGATACAGCAAGCTGGGGAACTTTGCAAAACATCAGCGAGGACAAAGAAATAATACAGATGGTCTGAGAGAAGTTACAGATCTTGGGATCAAATAGCAAAACGAGAGTCAGGTTGGGAAAAGGCCAGCTAGGGGAAAATGAATGAAAACACAGATATTCACAGGGGAAAAAATGTGGAAAAGAGGTCTTCTGAGAAGGACCCATTGGAAAAGAGCTGAAGCTAGACAGCAGTCACCTTCCAGGTGAGTTTGTGCTCCAAAATGGCAGCCCGAGTGGAAGAATTACTTTGAACTGCAGATGGAAAGACTTCACAGTAAAAAGGGCTACAAGGATCTCTCTCTACTAAATTCTCAAGTGGCTGCACCTGGAATACTACTTTTGGTGCAGGGGAATCTCTACCAAAAAATCTGGAACATATTGGAAGTATAAGAACAGAGATATAAGTAACAGGAAGCCTGTTAAAACAGATTAGAAGAGCAAAGTACGGATGACTTGGCTAAAGGACACAGAGGAAAGTCTGGTGACAGTCTATAAACTCTGGAAATAAAAAGGGAAACTATGATGGTAAAAGTCAAACTAGCAGAGTGAAAAAGAACATACTGAGTTAAAGAGAATACAAGCCTGACTCGTAGGAAAAAAAATTCCAAGTAATCAACAACGGAAAGAGTATCATGAATTGTTCTGGGGAATCCACAGGATCAAGTTCAACTATTACTCAGAGTAAGAAGCTTAGAATGATAAAGAGCATTTACTCTAAGCAAAAAGGACCTCAGAGAATTTTATCAAATCCATCTCTATGTCTCTAGACAGGAATACATCTAAATCATTCCTGATAAATTATAATGCATACTACTTCTAAAGAATTCAAGATAAGGAGTATACGGGAAGAGAACAGGGCAATAGAGAGGTTTTGATAAGTTAAGTTTCTACTTGACACATCAGAAAACCTAGTTGTTTTGACACCAAATCATTTTGTGACCCCAAACCATCCAATTAAACACTATACACATCTATCTCTCAATGGAAAGAATAGGAGTTAACTACAGAACTATTCACCACTCACAAAAATTAACTTGAAATGGGTTAAAGACTTAAACAGAGACCTGAGATCATAAACTCTCAGAAGAAAATATCAAGGAAAATCTCCGTGACATTGGTCCTGGCAATGGTTTTTTGAATATAACATCAAAAACACAAGCAACAAAAGTAAAAATTAATAAATTGGGCTTCGATAAATGAAAAGGCTTCTATACAGTAAAATAAACAATCATCAAAACAAAAAGTCAGCTTATGTAATGGTAGAAAATATTCAAATCATCTGATAAGGAGTTAATATCTGAAATACATAAAAACTTATACAACTCAACAGCAAAAGACCAAACCATGAAATTAAAAAAATTGACAGAGGAACTGAATAAATATTTTTCCAAAGAAGATAGGCAAATGGCCAATAGGTACAAGAAAAAAGGTGCTCAACATCACTTGTCATCAGGAAAATGCAAATCAAAACAATGAGATATCATTTCACCCCTGTTGGAATGGCTGTCATCAAAAAGACAAGACAAAACAAGTATTGGTGAAGGTGCACAGAAAAGGGAACATTTGCACACTGTTGGTGGGAATGTATTGGTGTAGCCACTACGAAAAACAGTATGGAGGTTCCTCAAAAAATTAAAAATAGAACTACCCTAACATCCAACAATTCCCCCTCTGAATATATGTCCAAAGACAGTGAAAATGGGATCACAAAGAGTTACCCACACTCCCACAGTCATAATAGCATTATTCACAATAGTCAAGATAGGAAAACAACCTGTCTCTTTCAACAGAGGAATGGATAAAGATCTGTCTACACACACACACACAAATATAAACAGAATAGAATGTTCATTGCTAGGGGAACAATGAGAGGTTTAGGAAATAAGGATATGTTTGTCAAATGGTACAAATTTTGAGATATAAGATGAATAAGTTCTGGAGACCAAATGTATAGCACAGTGATTGTCGTTAATAAAGCTGTATTAAATACTTGAAATTGCTAAAAGTAAATCTTAACTGGTCTCACCACAAAGAAGAAATGGTAATTATGTGACATGACGAAGGTATTCGTTAATGCTGTAGTGGTAATCATTTTGCAATATACAGTGGTAGTCATTTTACAGTATGTAACACATTGTATACCTTAAACTTATACAATGTTACATGTCCATGATATCTCAATACAGCTAGAAAAATTAAAACAACAATAAAAGAGACACAGCACTCTTGCTGCTTCTGCTATGTGAGAACACAGCAAGAAGACAGCTGTGAGCTCATGAACTCATTTAATTCTAATTACTTCCCCAAAGCTCCACCTCCAAATTCCATCAGACTGGGGAGATAGAGTTTTAACAAATGAATTTGTGGCAGCACAAACACCCGGTCTACAGCACTTGTGTGGGAAGTACACCGATGCAAAGTATTTAGAACAATCAAGAGACTTGAAACGGAGAGAAGACTTGTGGGTTCTTGTTCTACCTCTGTCACTGACTTGGGAAGTTAAAAGCTGGAGCCAGAAGGTCTGGAATGAAATTCCAGCATTGTCTCTTACTATCTGTGTATTCTTGCAAGTCCTTATTTTCTATGCTATCAGTCTTCTTATTTGTAAGGGTGTGACAATAATATACTGTATATAATCTTTACAAGGATTAAGTGATACATAAAAATGTTACAACTGTCTGACAAAGAGTATGCAATCGGTATCACTATAACTCCATTTCACAAGGTTCCCTTCTTTGTAAGATAAAAGGGCTGTGTAAGATCAATCTAAACCTTGAGTTCTGTATTCACGGTTATTCTTTGAACTGAGACCTTCTGATTAGGCTCGAGAGAGAAAATTAACATGCACAAAAGAAGAAAGAGAAAAAAGTAAATGTTACTCCATGTAGTGCTAGTCACATGTGCCAAATAAGGTAAAACAAAAATCAATGCTAATAAGGATAGTTGGAGAAAGCCCATAGAGCTAGAATTGAAAAATGGCTATCATTTTGATAAACAGGCATGAGCATATCTTAGACTGAATACTGGTAAAAACAAAAAAACAAAAAAACAAAAACAAAAACAAAAACAAACAAACGAAAAAATCAGCCTCCCTAGAGAATGCGAGGGGATTGAAACCAAATCGTGAGGATATTAAGGTGAGAACAGTATATGAACTTGGAGCAGCAGGCAATTGGAAAAGCTCTCGTTGCTTCCGTATGAATGTCTTCTCATGAAGGTTCTAATCTGACTGAACATCCCTTCATTTCACAGTCAGCCAGAAAAATGATCACACATTTCAGTGGAATCCAGTTACCTGAATAAACTGTTTGACTCTGTTTATACATATTATGAAAAGGGTGAACTGGATAACGTGTTCATCTCACCACCATCTCATTGACCTTTTCTTCATTTCCTCACTAAATCTCTTGCTTCCTCACCAGATACCTCGGTTTCATTTTTTTTCAACTTAGATAAACCTATTTGTGGTCCAATATTTCTTGCCATTTTTTAACCTCTGGATTTTCACATGTCATCCCTAACATCTGAAAGGCCTCTTATGTATTCTGCAATGCCAACGTATTTTTCCTTTTGCCTTTAAATGTTATTAAAAATTTCACCCCTTCCATTACACGTTCTGTAGCTAACCCATTTCAATTCTGTTTCATCCAACCAATAGAGTAAAGTTCCTAGCATTTACATATCTTTGTTTTGGACCATTTTTTTTCTTCTTCTAGCAGAAAAAGGTGAGCGGACAAGATGTAATGGGAACCAGTGACATGTAAAGAGGTTGACCTAGATGGGAAAATAGGGTACTACTAAAAGAGAAGGGAATGCACAGTGTGGGATGCAGTTGTAGAAGCTTGTGGAAGTTCATGTATGATCCCTTCTATGATGTCAATGAAAAATGATTTGAAACCAACTGACCAAAATGTTCTGAGTGAGAAGTCTACCGATTTTTATTTAAAAAAAAAAATTTTTTTTTAAGATTTTCTTTACTTGAGAGAGAGAGAGAGAACATGCACAAGGGGGGGGGGAGCAGAGGGAGTAGCAGACTCCCTGCTGAGGAGGGAGCCCAATGCAGGGCTTGATCCCAGGACCTTGGGATCACGACCTGAGCCCAAGGCAGATGCTTAATTGACCGAGCCACCCGGGCACCTCTTTTTAAAATTGTTTAAAACAGGATTCTTAAATGTGCCCTAAGTATGACATCTGTAAAAAGTTTAACATAAAAGGTAAGTTTTGCTGATGATACTTTTGTGGTGATAAGGACATTTGCACAAGATGAAAGTTCTTACGACAACTCTCACTATAATTCAGATATCCATATTGGGGTCCCTTTACATCCATTTCAATTCATGAGCCTGGTGATCTAGTTTTACGTGCTTATTTGTATTTATCCAACAGCCTGAAAGATAATTAGTGTCTTGTTACAGTGCCTACAACTGCATTCTCCACATGATGAACGCTCAAAACTAGCAACGATGGCTGTTCTCATCCTAAAGGGCATTATTCCTCAGGCTTCAAATCCAGTTCCCATTTCTCTGGGCTATCCTTTAGGGCATTGAAATGAGTGAGTTTTGTCATTTAGCTAACTTTTCTGAGGAGGAACATACTTATGTAAATCAGAAATGTATTACATGGTTGTTCAAATCTGGTTGCCTTTTGGGATATGTTGCTATGCTCTTCCTAAATCAAGACAATGGAGGTTTAAATGCAAATATTCTAAGTTAATTGAAAATACAAGAAATACTCAAAGATTACTAAAAATTGTGGTGCTCGCAAAAGAGAACATAAAGTTGAAAGCTTATACGTGGCTATAGACCAATTTCTAAGAAGCCTCTGAAATGTGAAATCATAAAATATTTTAAAATAAAAAACTTACAAAATAGTTATGACTATTTTTTAGGTTTTAGTCCACTAAAGAGTTTTATGTATTTGTTAAAGTTTTTAGAACATGCTGGTTACTCAGTTTAACTCAATAAACATTATTGGGTACTACGATACACCCCACACTTAAATATAAGTTACAAAACATTGAAAAAAAATTTTCGTCATTGTCTTTTCCCTATGGAGGAAAATATTCTACCATACATTAAATTTCACTTATAAGAAATTAAAACTCTTACACATTTCCTATATCATTACTTTCTCCTACTTCCTTTGTGAATCCTGACTATTGCCTTTCAATCTCCTGCAGCCCATTTCTCCAACCACATTGCCATTCCTTTGTTTACTGCTACTTACTCTATGTACTCTGTGTTATCACCCCCACCTCCCAATGGCTAGGCCGTATTCTCCTCCTAATTTAAAAAGCAGAAGGAAGGCTTTAAAGAACTAAGCAAAATGTCTTATGAAGTATAGTGTAATGTAATGGTCCAACCTCTCGTGGCTCCTCACACAACTGTTCAACATAAAGCAAAAACAAAAACACAAAAACAAAAAAACAAAAAAACAAAAACAAAAACAAAAACAAAAACCTACCCAGATCTCTGAATTCAGCCAGGACCTTGCACTCATGAAAAGACCAGAACACCTGTGGCCTGAAGGACCCCAGAAGATGCTCCCCTCCGATGTGCTGACAGACTCCTTCGAGAAAGCATCACATATGATGAGTATGGACCATGGGGCCAGTTGAAGAGAGACTCCACTCTTGCTTCTTTTACTTAACCAGTTGACAATGGGTCAATTATTCATGTTCTCCGAGACTCAGTTTTCTCTTGTGTCAAATTGAAGATAAAGAGAACCACCTTATGAAAGACCTTTTGATTCAATTCTGAAAGCATATTCTGAATGCCAACATGTACTAGGAGCCATTTTAAAGGCTTGGTACATCAGTGAACAAAACTAATGAAACCCTTGCCATCATGAAGTTTAAATAGAAGAACTGAAAAACAAAAAGATAAATAGATAGGGATGACAGGTAGATAGGAGAGAGAGTAGCTCATATACCCTCACATTAAATAGTAAATTAAATAGTAAAAGGTTCATTAAATAGTAGCTACCAGCCAGAATATGCATAACTCATCCACAGAGGTGAAATGTGGGTACCTTTTCCTTGGATAATAATTAACTGTTTCGGGTGTAGAAAAGACAATTTCCATCACACTATAATTTGTATAGTAGCAAGTAAAGATCTCTCGCTCCTCTCTAATCTATAACTATTTGTAATAAAAAAATAAGAAGTCCCTTGCTCATAAACAAGGTTAAGCCACATGAGGGCAGGGAACACACCTTAACTCTGCAACTTAATATATATGTTAAAAAAAAAAAAAAAAGGTATGCTAAAATTCTAATATCCTGGAACTCTAACTTTGTAGTTGTGACCTTCTTTGATATTTTATAAAATATACATGAGATGTATTTTAGCTGCGACCAGACTTAGCTGCATATACTGAAGCTCCTGACTGCATTCTTCCTGTTACAGGCACTTTGAGGCAGTCAGATTCTGATGTTGGTGTTGAATAATAAAAATTAGAAACATACAAGGTTTCTATTTACTCCAAGTATATTTTATATACCAACAACTGTTAACTACACATGATAAAAACTACACGTAAGTGGAATATAAAACCAATATTAATGTTTAGAGCAGTTACAGTACATCAGTTATAAATAAGTCTTATTCTAGTATTTAAGAACACAGAGATTAGAACTACATTGTTTTGACTCCTAGCTCTTACACTCTTTAGCTTTGTGATCTTAGACAATTTACATTATCTCAGTTTCTTCATCTCTTAAATGGGGATTATAATACCCTGCATTGTTATCCTAAGGATCAAATGAGTTAATATACATAAAGCACTACTGTGAGATCTATATAAATGTGAAATATTATCCTTTACTAAGAAAAGTGGATTGTCATGAACAAACTAAATTATTGAATGGTCGTAGAAAATAAAGCATTTTACTTGTTAAAATAAGTCACTGCTTATTAGCTAAAAATCCTGATTTTAAAACATAAAAAATTTTATATAAAACCAAAGCCACTTTTCAAACCACAAAATGATTTTGTAAATTCTTGAATAAAAAAAGAAAAGTGTTTCAAAAAGCAAGGTCATATGTGAAAATGTATTTTGCATGAAAGGCAGCTGCTTTCTAGAGCTTATAGTTATGGAAGTAGAATATTTAAACAAGAAATTCAGAGTTACACACACACACACACACACACACACACACACACACACACACTCCCTCTGGAGTAGCCAAAGTAACTTCAAAGCTAAGAAGATTCAGCATGCAGATTTGCAGATAAATGCAAATCTCAGCCGAGCAACCAGATAGTGTGATCCTAAGATCATGTATCCTCCATGAGGATTGTTTTATCTGAGCATACCCTTTAATGTGAAAAATGAGGATTTTAATGGAGCAAAATACAAAATTTCTGTAGAAAATATTCTCTCAAAGCACTCACATTTGATGAGCAAAAGTTTTCAAGTTAAGACCAGAGAAAATACAAGACTAATAAATATCACTCCTGAAGAGTTTTTGAAGTGATCGTCAGAGAAATACATCAAAATAGAAACATTTCAGTTCTCTTAGGATCCCAGAATAAGGTGATCTCAAAGGAAGACCACACGAACAATTTAACCAACTACTTGGCTTGGTTCTGTACCTGCATCATCCAACAGTGTTGCTTCTCCTTTTGACAACACTGTCAGGTAGCTGGCTCTATAAATCCATAAAATGCCTCAGACACTTGCCTGAAATTTGTGCTTCCAAGTCTCTCTCAAAGTAAAATGTGTTAAATGACACAGACTGAAAGGATCCAAGATCAAGGACTGCTCACAGTGAAATATGCCAATATTATTTACAAATCACAGTTTACCTGTGATTTGTAACACCTGTCATGATTGCTAAACTTTAATGAACAGATAAAATTAGTTACCAAAAGACCGTCCCTAAGGAAGGCCAGAAGGTAAAGGGGGTGGAAGGATGCAAGTCTTCCTTTTCAGTTGTCTATTTAGCTCCGTGACCCATTCGGCTGCAGGTATAAATGCTACATCTCCTTTGGTGAATGGGTTGCTGAAGCCCTCCCTGGGCTCTGGCAACCACCTACATTTTCTGGGCTTGCTTTTAGAGCAATGCCCCTTGATGAGAAAGGTTTATGGTACATACTTATTAAATGTGATACGGTAGCTACACTGAGAACCTAAGCTTTCACAAGAACAACTGAGCAGGTGACAGGACTCTAAGTAAGGCTGCCCTCAGACACCAGTGATAGAACCTCTCCTCGATTCTGTGGTAGGGACAGAGCCCATTTCTCCAGAGCAAATTTTGGAGATAAGTCATTAAGAATCCTGGACTTACAAGAGGTTTAATCCTTTATTAATTGAAGCAGAGCATTTGTTCTTTCACTCTTGGGGTATTTTAGCATGTCTTTTTTTTTTTTTTTTTTTTTAGCTAATATTCATTATGTGCATAATATGTGCCAGGCACCATTCCAAGCACTTTAGGACAATTATCACAAGTGATTTTTACACCAAAGTAATAAGCTACTTACTCTTATCCATCATAAAAATAACGATCAAAATAATTTCACAGGTTAGAAACCTGAGGCCCTGATGAATTAAATGGCTTACTTGAGATTACACCGTTAGTAGGTGAAAGAGCTAAAACTCACATCATGGCATGCCTGTCATCAAAGGTCAAAGCCTGGACCTTCATGACATGCTCCACAGGCCCTTTTTCAGTCCTATTTTTTTGGAGGGGCCATTCTTTCTTTCTTTTGGATTGCACCAAAAGAGAAGCATATGGTAGCAATCATCCAATTAAAAACAATCACTGCTTTTCCCTTTGACCTAAGGTTTAGGTGAGGGGGTCAGCATGCTCAATGTATTAGGAGGGGGAAAAAAAACACAACATAGTAGCCCTCTCCCTATCAGAGAATGGGAGAGAAAACTGTTTTTCCCCATTCTCAAGAGAGGAAGTGGATGAGCAAAAGTACGTTGGAAATATCCTCTATGTGAATGGAATCCAAACTCTAAAACATATAGCATTTACAAAAACCTTACCTAAGACAGAGAAATAATACAAATCCCGAGAAACATAGGCAGGAACCAAAAATTAAATTTGCCAGAAGGAAATATGAACTCATAACATCTGGAGAAACAATTTAATATTCAGATATGGCATTCAAAGCAAAGGAACATTTGGAAAAGAGCAATTGCCACAAATGAGTCTTCATTCATATCTATTGTGGTTCAAATTTTATAAAATTAGCCAGCAAGATCCCTTGAAAAAAGCCAGTGGTGGTTTTAGGCTATTATTGCTATACACTGAAGAAAACATAAATTTCAGAAAAATTGAGGGAATTATAAATGTCATACAGTATGTTGGCTCCAAAACTGTCACGAATTTCTCAGTTGTTCTCCCTCAAAACATCAAAATAACTTTATCCACTTAACTAATATCTACTGATCCCAGACCCTAAATGGTTTAGAATAGCTAACTATTTGTAACTCCTCAAGGAGGTTGTTTAGAAAGCAACAATCACAAAATCACTAAAGGTGGCTAATTAAGGTAAACAAAGGAAGAAGCAATGAACATTTAAAATCACGGTGAAATATTTTGCTATATGATTATATTGCACACGGAATACTAGTCAATGAAAAATTATCTAGTAGCCACTGGAAACTGTACCCTTGCTGGGGTTTCTAGACCTCAATAAGCTCACAGCTATCAAAACCAAAGAAATTTCACTGTCATCGAATGATCTTTTAACTTTTCAAAAGGTAACCAACAAATTAAAAAGTTAAAGAGTATCTTTGTCTTTTAACTCTTTAACTAGCTAAAAATTAACCGGTTGACTAGACCTACTACTTGCATATTCAGTAGTAATGGTATGTCTTTAACTATGATATTAGAATCCTTGTGTCACTAATCAAACTCAAAAGAATCCTGTTCATAGGCCCCACACAGGCCAGGAATTTCCACCATGAACACACTAGTTAATTTTCTAGTCTACACACCTGTCCTAATGAACCTGGAAGGCAATCGGTCCTAGTCAGCTACAGCATGGTGAAAGCCTACTGACTATAGAGAACAAGAGAGTAGATCCTAGAGAGATGCTTTGCTGGGGAAGATGTAAGTGAAATATTTATGATCAGGTCAAAAGAGAGATGTGGGTTGTATAAGATGACTATCTTCCATACCTGACAAGCCTATAAATAAAAATAAGAAGATCAACAGGTAGGAGTGGTGAAGGAATGATATATGTATAATAAGACATATATTCAGTTTTTGGAAATAAGAAGGAAGAAGGGAATAAAATGTAAAGGAAAATTTAGGTGCACTATCAAGACTAGTGATAGGATAACAGGAAGTTAAATGTCTTAGTTTTACAATTTATAACCATGTCTTAAAAAATATTTTCTGCAAAGAATGTTATTTATGATAGAAAATAAGTCCAACAATAAGGAAACAATTAAATAAATATCCACCTTAGAAAGAACAGGTACCATTACAAAATGTCACACACGCACACACACACAAAATAATGCTTACCAAGAGTTACAATAACCCAAAAAACATGCATATAATTTAAGTAGAAATTTTAAAGTAACATTTAAATGATGAATGGTCTCCACCATGTAGAAAAATATATAAAAAATAAAATTTTTTGAAGTTAACCATGGTTATTAACACAGACAAATATAGCTTTTTTTCTTATTCTATTTTTTTGTATTTCTGTATAAATATTGTTTGCATTATAATGAGCTTCTAAAAACTTCTCAAATGGGAGGGCATTCACTGTAAGTAAAAAAAAAATCATTTTAATTGAGAGTTCCATTTTAATTAAGAGATAAAATAAACTTTGCTTTATTTCCCAAGGACCTAAGTTTTTTACAACATCCTCTTACTTTGTCTCACAACCAGAAAAAGTTTAAATGTCTGCAGAGTAGTCGATAAAACTTTGAAGTGGAATTTAACAAATACCAAGGAAGGCTCCTTATACAAATACTCCTCTTCAGTAGAGCCTGAAATCCTATTCTGCTTTTTGTCACACAATCAAATTTTGCTAAATCTGTAAAGCGCACACTCTTTGCTATGGGAATGTAACATTAAATAGGAGCTTCTATTATTTCGAGTTAATTTGTTTAATAAAATAATCATACTGAGGGAATAGTTTTTAAAACGTGTGTTGGTAAAAGGCAAGGAGTGCGGTGGAACTTAATTCTAGAAGTAAAACCACTTTACATTTTTTTTTTTAAGTGAGCCCTATACCGAACATGTGGCTTGAACTAACAATGATGAGATAGAGTACAAACACTTTAGAAGAGGGTGTGGAATGTCACACCACTACATGGGGAAAGAGTGGTCAGGCTACTGAAAAATAGTCTGGGTGCCCAGAATTCTAGGACTAAGAAACAAGATGATGCACCTGGAACTTAGAAGTATAAAAAAGAAGCCACACAAGAAGACACCAAAGATGAAAGTCTTATTGGTCATTTTCCCTAAAGCCTACCCTTTTCTAACTTTAAGTTATTAATAATAAAAGCCCTGGGGCTTTCTACAGCTTGAAATAATGGTATGACATACTAATAATACTCTTAAGACTTGCAACATATTGGGGTTGAAAAGGGCCTTAGAAAACACTTTTTATCAAAATCCTTAATTGCAAAGATGAGGTTACTGATGGTCAGGAAAATCATTCTCACATGGAAATCAGATACCATTCCAAGGTTTAAAAGCTTTCAATAGCAGTATTTCTAATTTAGTTATAACAGAGTAGCTTGTATCATACTAATATTTCCAACAACAGTGATAAATGCTGGAGGGGGGAAAATGTTTGAGGGCACTGGAGAATGACTAAGGCAGCTAGTAACTTGAGGGATCAAGATCTGGAAAGAAGGGAAATGCATTTCATTTGAGACAACTGTCTATTCATAAGCAGTATATGGCAAAGAGTCAGAGCAGAAAACTATAGCTCAGAGTTTTCAGCAGTATCATGGACTGGGAGACAAAAATTGGGAGTTTGGGACCCATAAGGAAAAACACCCAGTCTTTCAGTCAAGACTCTGAAGGGCTGTATCCTAAAAGAAAGAGGAAACCAAAAAGAGCAAGCTCTCACAAAGACTGAAATGCAACTTTGAATCATTTCAGTTCCTTTTTGGATCAAGCCAATTTATCCCTATTTCAGTACCTTCCAGAAGAAAAGACAATCCTTCCTGGGAAAATATGTCACCATCCACAGCCACAAAAATATTTTTATGCACAATGTTTGATACCCAATCCAAAATTACCAACCATACAACAGATAAGAGCAAATCTCTGAAAACCGGGAGAAAAGACAGTAGAAATGAACCTATCAGGTGGCTTAAATATAGCAATTATATACAAACATTAAAATAAATAACTGCTGATATATTTTGTGGTTCCATACAAATTTTAGAATTATTTGTTCTAGTGCTGTGAAAAATGCTATTGGTATTTTGACATGGATTGCAATGAATCTGTATCTTGTTTTGGGTAATATGGACATTTTAATAATATTACTTCTTCCAGCCCATGAGCACAGGATGTCTTTCCATTTGTTTGTGTCTATGTGTCTTACAGTTTTCAGAGTACAGATCTTTCACATCCTTGGTTGAATTTATTCCTAGGTATTTTATTCTTTTTGGTGCAATTGTAAATGGGATGTTTTTTAAATTTTATTTCTGCTTCTTCATTATTAGTGTTTAGGAATGCAACAGATTTCTCTATATTAATTTTGTATCCTTCAACTGTACTGAATTCATTTATTAGTTCTCAGTTTTTTTGGTGGACTTTTGACAGTTTTCTTTATATAGTATCATGTCATCTGCAAATAGTGACAGTTTTACTTCTTCTTTACCAATCTGGATGCCTTTTATTTCCTTTTCTTCCCTGACTGCTGCAGCTAGGACTTCCAATACTATACTGAATAAGAGTGCTGAGAGTAAATAACCTTGCCTTGTTCCTGATCATAGAGGAAAAGCTTTCAGTTTTTCACCACTGAGCATGATGTTAGCGGTGGGTTTCCCTCTACACCCATTTTGTTGAGAGTTTTTATTATGAACAGATGTATTTTGTCAAATGCTTTTTCTACATCTACAGCTATCTTGAGAAAGAAGAAAAAAGCTGGAAGTGTCCCAATCCTACATTTCAAGATATACTACAAAGCTGTAGTCATCAAAACAGTATGGTACTGGCACAAAAACACTTTGAACAATGGAACAGTATAGACAGCCCAGAAATAAATCCACACTTATATGGTCAATTAATCTATAACAGACGAGGCAAATATATAATGAAGAAAAGACAGTTGTCTTCTCAATAAATGGTATTGGGAAAACAGGACAGCTACATGCAAAAAACTGGAACTGGACTATTTTTTTTATACCATCCAAAAAAATAAATTAAAATGGATTAAACACCTAAATGTGAGACCTGAAGCCATAAAACTAAAAGAGAACAAGAGCAGTAATCTCTTACATATCAGCCTTAGCAATATATTTAGAATGTCTTTCCAGGCAAGTGAAAAAAAAAAAAAGCAAAATTAAGCTATTGGAGCTACACTAAAATAAAAGCTTTTGCACAGCAAAACTATCAAAACAAAAAGGCAACCTAGTGAATGGGAGAAGATGTTTGCAAATGAATATTGGGTAAGGAACGAATACCCAAAATATTGGATAAGGAATGAATATCCAAAATATTGGATAAGGAATGAATATCCAAAATATTTAAAGACTTGGTACAACTCAATACCAAAAGGAACCAAGCAACCCAGTTAAAACATGGGCAGTAGTAAATACCACTACTGGTATTTATCCAAAGAAAACAGAAACACTAATTTGGAAAGATACATGTACCTCTATGTTTACTGTGGCATTATTTATAATAGCGAAGATATGGAAGCAACCCAAGTGTCCATTGATAGATGAATGGACAAAGAAGATACAGTGTGTGTGTGAATATAGACATATGTAAATATATATATATGCACAATATATTTATAGCATTATATGCATATATTAGAAAAGGAGGAAGACTGAATATCAATAATCTAGGCTTCCAACTCAAGAAGTTTGAAAAAAAATGGAAAATCAAACTCAAAGAAAGTAAAAAAGAAAAAATAAAGAAGAGTGCATAAATCAATAAAAAGAAAATAAAGCCAGCAATTAATTCTCGGAAAAGACTGCTATATTTAATAAACCTCTCACAAGTCTGATTAAGAAAAAATTATAGCATAAATGGTCAATATCAGGTGTAAAAACAAAAGGTACACAAACAAAGATCCCCCTGGTGTCAAAAAGATAATACAAGAAATAACTTTACGTCAATAAATTTGACAATTCGGATAAAATGGATAAATTAAAACCCCAAATTAAAACTAAGATGTTTTCAGCATTATTTACAATAGCCAAGATAAGGAAACAACCTAAGTGTTCACTGATAGATGAATGGATAAAGAAGATGTGGGATGCAGTGGAATATTACACAATCATAAAAAAGGATAAGATCTTGCCGTCTGTGAAAACATGGATGGACCTAGAGGGTTTTATGCTCCATGAAATAAGTCAGACTGAGAAAGACAGATACCATATGATTTCACTCATATATGGGATCTAAAAAACAAATTAATAAACAAAGAGAAAGCAGAATGAGATCTGTAAATATAAAGAATGCACTGATCATTGCCGGAGGAGTAGGGATGGAAGGATGGGCAAAATGGGTGAAGGGGAGTGGGAGATACAGGATTCCAATTATGGAAAGAATAAATCACGGGAATAAAAAGTAGAAATTAGGAAATACAGTCTATTTTCTACATATTCTTCCACATTCAGCACACAATCACATCTTCTCAGAAACCTTCCAGGACTCTGCAAGATCAGCTTCCATTTCCCTCCTCTATGTTTCCTCAGCTCTATGCAAGCCTTTATCTCACTCTGCTATTATTACTTGTTTTTCTCTTTGCCACTAAGCTACAAGCTCTTTTAAGACAGAGTATCTACCTGTTTACCTTTTTTTAAAGTTTTCATTTTAATTCCAGTTAGTTAACATACAGCATTATGTTAGTTTCAGATGTACAATAGAGTGATGCAACACTTCCATACATCACCCAGTGCTCATTACCTTCTTATCTTCCAATACCTGGCACTTAGCAGGCATTCAAAACTGGCTTGATGAATGCTGAACTACTGAGTGAACTGCCCAAATCTTCTAGATAATTATTACCAGTCTGGACTAGAACGTCATCTCTTTACTCCTGCCTCATTCAGTTAGCTACCTAACAGCACAACCCACCACCTCTTTCTTCTTTTTTTTCCTGGGTTATTATTTCCAGATATTGGTCAAAGGCACACATCATAAAGTCCAGAGATCTTAGCTCTTACACTAACAAGGACACATATCGACGACTTTATGGCATATATTGCACCATACTATCTATTCCTATGGTGAGAGAGAGGTAAATAAAAACTATTTAACCATATACCCCACTGAGCAGAAAATCAAGACTGTTCTATGTGTGCATCTTTTTCCAACTATAAACTCAATGACATCATGTTCGTAGCATGAAAACAGTCACGGTGCAAGTATTTATACCATGGCAAATGCTACAAGTCAGAGTTTTTTTTCTTTCCTTTTTAATTTTTTTTGAGGAGGACTGGCTATTAATCATTTAGCATACCAATGGCTGTTATTTACTCATACACCGTACCAGATCCACTCAGACTTTCTGATGGCTGTCCTAGCTCATTTCATTGACTGCTTATCAACCACCATGACCACCATATTAACAACCAAGGCAATAACAAAGTAATTATAAGTTAACATTTTGGAAACAAGCTTCCTATTCCCATTCTGCCAGGTTCACCTGCCCCTGATTTAGTTAGATACTGTCAAGAGGTCATTAGAATGTTTTTTTCTAATCAGCACTGAAGTTCTGGGGCCTGCATTTTAGTGGAAATATTCTAAAAACAAGACTGCCGCTTGAATCACTTAGGAGATGGTAAGTGATCACGACGTGTAGTCAGGGAAACATCAACTATAAGATTTCTTTGCCCTCATGGAATAAAAAAAATCAAAAACCAAGAAAATTAGCAAAGTCTCAAATAGAAGGGACATGCATATTATAGACCACTTTATTTCTTAGTTTAGGATTTAGATGAGATGGAAATTGATCTATCAACATCCCCATAATTGCAAGCAATACCACGAAATAAAATTCTGAGTGTTCACCAATCATATTTTAGTGCTGAACACTTCATGCAAGCAGCTGTTAATGATGCCAAATATAGCTTTCACAGCATGCAAAATGAACTAATGACCAAGCCTACAT
Source organism: Ursus maritimus (assembly GCF_017311325.1). Lineage (NCBI taxonomy): Eukaryota > Metazoa > Chordata > Mammalia > Carnivora > Ursidae > Ursus > Ursus maritimus. The sequence goes on along the minus strand of NW_024425341.1, from coordinate 12,988,759 downwards.
TTTAGATTTCAGAGATGTTCTTTCTTGGTGCAATTAATCCTATATTCTGCAGAGATCACAGTCTGCTGATCCATGCAGAGGTCAGAAGGAAGGACTGTTTATGATGTCAAGGGTCTATCTAGAATGTTCTTCCTGTTGCCCAAATTAAAATAGCCAAGGCCTTTTTGTGTGTATGAAAATACATATATTCAAGCAATTTCTATTGCCTAAGGTTTTTGTCACATTGCCTGTGTGTGATCATGAAAGGGAACCTCCTTGGGATGCTACAGGATGGGTTTAAGAGACAGCTGGAATACTTCAATAAACTGGCCGATCACTGAGGCAAACAGTGGAGAACACAGCTGACCATAAACATCACTCTGGGTGACAGACATTATAAGCCGGGCAAATTTGGTTTGTTAGGCATTATATTGTGGTGACTTTCAGGAAATGGTGAGATTTGTGCTTAAATTAGTTAGGCCTCCGTATTTTTAGAATTCATGTATTTTACATATAATAGAAAAGCAATATTTAGTAATGGGTAATTAGGAATTATTGCCACAGGCCTCAGTGGGGAGGTATTATACAATTTCATGCCAGAAAATCCCACATAGTTTGATTTCCCAATAATTACTTTAAAAATTATCCTGTAAGCTTAGCAGGACCAAGATGTCATATACTTTTACAACGTATAAAAACCTGAGAAAAGCTTTTGCAACATTGTGGGAAGAAAGTTTCAGGTACCTAATTTTTATGCCTATCTATATCTATATATAACTTTCTTGCTAAATAGTCAATACTTGTGTCCTTACTACTTACCAAACACTGTAACAGCCCATTTTTACCCGTATTATCTAGAATATCCTCGCAATAACCCTATGAGATATGCAATATGACGTTCAGCATTTTATAGATGACAAACAGGCAAAGCGACTTGCCCAAGGTCATAAAGACAGTGAGTAGAGGAGCCTGGATTTGAACTCAGGCAGTTTGTTGCCAGAGTCTGGGATCACAGCCATAGTGACAGAAGGCTTCTCAGGAGCCAGATGGGCTCTGAGCAAGTCTGCAGAACTATTTGGAGTCATTCAGAACAAACCAGGTTACATCAGAGTCACATCACAATTTTTGGCAACAGAGCAATGCCAGACAACTCCATGTGTTTTGGATTTGGGTACTGCTGAATGAAACATACTATGCATTCATTAATAATGATTATTTATTTCTATAAAATATCAATCAACATATTCTTTCAGAATTAAAGCATTCAATCTAAAATACTTTTTATTTATTCAGAACATATGCATACACCATTTTTTAAAATTTAAAGCATAAACGTAGTTCCAATCAGCGACAGTAATTCAAAATATTGATGTCCTTTGAAAGAGTGCTAACAGTGCAACACAATTCTTCAAATCTCTACTAAGCAATATAAAAACGAAATACCACATCATGTCAAATTCCTTTTTTTTTAATTTCAACATCATCTCTACAATATTTCCCATGTATTTGATAATCGAAATATTTAGTTGGGTTGACTTTTATAAAAGCCTATTTAACTCAAGAACAACTAACCATATGTATTTAATAACCCAACTAGTTTTCCCCATTCTAGCAGGGGCCATGAGATAAAGAATGTCCAGGTATCTGCATTTAGTTTTTTTTATATGTATTTTATATAAAATGCATACTCAAAAAGTTCTCAATTTCAAATTACATTTAATATTCTTTTTCTCTCTCCCATGGCACTTAGTATTGCTTATAAGATATTGCCCTATCCCACCTTGTATTTCGTGGGCTCATGTATTTATCTTGTTTCTTCTACTGAATTATGAGCTCATTGAGAACAAGAACTATCTCGCTCATCTCTCTTGCCCCTGAAGTAAGTAGCAGTATGCCTCGTACCATGACAGTGCTCAATGCTGTCCAGACAGCATTGTGAACTGAAGTGTGAAACCAGATCAACACTAAATCATCCATGTATCTTCTGAAATATTTTGATATTACCAATTGGGTAAGTTTCTGTAATGTGTCAGATTTTGAGAGCTGCCTCCTTAAAATCTATTTGGAGCAGGATTTCCTATGAATATATAAATAACTTGTCACTGTTATAAAATACACAAACACATGCACATTTTCAAAATATAGAATCTCGTACTAAAGACTGCTGACTTCTCTTGGATCTTATATTTTAATACAATGAAAAAACAAACAAATAAGATGACAACCCCTTCCTTCTTTCTTCATTTTATTTCATTGGAGAATCTAACTAAAATGAAATACTCAAAGAAACTACAACTGGATCCTATGCGCTTCTTAAAATAATATAATAAATACTTAGAGAAAAATGAAAAAAATAGACTAAACTGTACTGGGCCTATTATTCAATTTTCCGTGAGAATATGCTTGTAGACATTGGAGACAAACTGTTCTAGTATTTTCTATCTCCTGGACTATTTTCCACTTGGGAGCTATCAAAACTGTTAGAAGAAAATGAATAATCAATTAATGCCTTCCTGTTTTCTTGGACACATCCATTTCCCGTGAAATGTGCTAGAAGTAAGCAAAAATAAAGCTCCAATTTCAGAATACATTTGGTGGAGAAGACCAGTCATTTTAAAAATTCTTATTAAAAACATCTTTACTATTTAATATGTTTCCTAAAAAGAAATTATATTTTACAATAGAAAGGGGTATTAAGGCGAGATCAAGACCCATAATCTTAGAAATATGTGCATAATATAAATATTAAGAAAATGTGTAAATTAAACTGGCAAAATATGTCATCTCCAGTGAGCTGCTAAACATTATAACCTATTCTATCAATCATGTCATTGGTACTAATGGCCTTTTTGGATCAGGAATCTATGAAACAGCTTGTAAAAGATATAAAATGAGCATATATTTATAGAGATGAATTCTGTATACTTTTTAGAACCACCTTGCAATACCGCAGATGTAAGATTGTGAAATATCCAATTTAAACTAAAATGGTTCATGGCTATTAATACTTAGGTTCTCTGTAACTATTTTGGCACTGCTTACCCAACTGCAGCTAAGGTATAACTCTCAATTTCTATCTGTTCTTTCAGAGGAATAATCTGGTCAGTAAGGAAAAGGTAGGCTGACAGAGCTCAGTGTGAGGGGGATGTTTTCAAAACTATAACTTACACAAGATTCCCCAAGGAATTAATGTAGAGATGAATGTACCAGAGCTGACATGAAGATGAAAACAATATTTTATACAGTTCTGTCAGCAAACCATGTGCCTGCCATCATAATTTATGGTCTTAGCTATTTTGCCCATAGCAAAAATAACTATATACAATGTAAGCAATTATTTGGGTATTGAGCAGTATTTTGAATAGAAGTGTTTTTAATTAAAATTAACTAAAAGCAGAGTTTTTGAATCACTAGCCTCTAGATGAATGACAGATATTACAACTCTCTAGCAATAATTTAAAATAGATAATGCTCTCAGTTTCTAAGTGACTATAAGCTACTTCATAGAAGGAACAATCTGAATAAAACTAATTGTTCTGGAAATTCAATACATTTGAAAAATATTTAAAGAAATCGTTTCGACGTTATTAATATATAGATAATGGAAAACTGTGGAAATCATATGACGACCATTGGAAAAAGTAAGCAATGCTAAAAAGAAACCATCATTAGACAAGCAACTAAATATATTTCATTATGTTGAAATTCTGACCAGGTTTTGGCCAAATAACTGAACCGCAATAGAAAATAAAGCTCTGAGACACTGGTCCTTCAATAAAAAAGATGATATATAACCCCGAAAACTCTGAAAAAACTTATTTGATGAAGTGATGAACACCTAGGTTGGAATAAATTGGTCTTATTTCAATTAAGTTAATTAGCTGTTAATATTTTCGTGAAGGTGAACTCGACACTATGTCTGGGTCCCTTAAAATCTCTCTTTCAGTGCTACCAAAGCCTCAAGAATTTACCGCTCCACACGCACCGAGTACCACGAGATGATCTACAGTGGACAGAAAGTCAAAATCCAGCAGAGACTAGATAACTCATATCTGGCACGAGGCAGATGCGGCTTCTGGCAACTTCCAAAAATTGCATATATATCCTCTCAAACATTGAAAACTTCAGCAGCAGTCATCTTTAAAATATTGGTCAGAAAATCTCTTTATCTGAAAAATTTATTGTTTTTTAGTGTGAATCCAAAAACTACACAGGATTTTAAAGCGTAAAACTTGCGTAAAACTGAGAGAGTGAAAAAGTGACGTGTAGTAATGCTGAGTGTTTACTGGAGCTTTACGTTTTAAGAAGATTTTCATTATATCTGAGAAACAGTGGCTAGAAAGTCATAAAGAGTTTGCTACCTACAAGTACCAACATCTAAACATCTGAAAAGAGAAAGAAAAATCTCCTCCAAGAAGGATGTCCACTTTAAATAAGATTCTCATCTGGGGAGAAAGGTCAAGGTGCTGGAAGTCATACCCCCTTTGGCCAAAAAAAAATTAGTGCTTAGAAATGGAAGGAGAAATGTTTTAGGCAGAATTCCAATTAGTATGCTGTTCTCACATACTACTTGGTCTTGACTGATTTCCTCGTTTGCTCTTCAACCTTTGCTAAAGAAACCACCATATCTTCCAACCCAGTGTAGCTTTGGAACGCAAGGAAAATGGAAACCCAGTTTAAAATAACAATGGTGTTGCTGATGGTTAATCGATGGTTTTAAAAACTGAACCCCATTTCCCGTGCAAACTGGGTTTCTGACAACCACTCAGATTCTTTCAGTGTATAGACCACGCTAAATCTGGAAGGCACCATGGTACAATGAGGGGAAGAAATTAAGTTTCGAAAGGAGAAAAGCCCAAGTGGGAAGGAAGCCTGCTTTCTTTGATTCTTCTTAGGTTGGCTTATGGTCCCCCAGGTGACCACACGCAGTGTTGAACATACTCCTGTCTTTCTACTGATAAATTACTATAATTGTCTGTTTATGTGTCTGTCTTCTTCAGTAACTTTTGAGGCCCTGAAGAACAAAGACCGTATCTTATTCTTCTTTGTAACCTTGGATGGCCTGGCTTCCTGAAATGGCCAGAAATGCGTAAACGTTAGAGGAAAAGTAAATAAACATGTTGAACTTAGGCAAACTACTCAACTTCTCTAAAAAGTTCCCTCAAGAAGCTAACCATTCCCCCAAGAAAAATAGGGATAAAATACCCATTTTGGATTTTTGTCTAAAGATCATGAGGAAATATCTACAAAGTAATATGGCAGTTGGTGAGTGGCCAGTAAATGTACTTCCCATCCCTTCCTCCTACTCTGAAAAAAGAAAAACAAAAAACTCAATAAAGAGAGCAGTGAACACCTGTTCTGTTATAAATAGGACATAGAGGATGGATGCAATGATCTTTCTAAGGAATGGAGATGGTTTTATACCACAGTGGCTCATGCAAAGGCTTCAAAGATAGATCTACTTAGGTTGAAATCATGGTTTTATCCCACTCTAACTGTAGGAATTTGGGAAAGTTAACCAACCTCCTTAAATCTCAGTGTCCCTATTGGCAAAAGAGGATTAATGCCCACTTTCAAAAGAGTTTGTATGAAATTAAATAATAAAATGCCTGAATAGAGCTATTACAGAGATTAATTTTAAGTGCTCAATAAATGGTGGCTAAATCTAGCTAACCACCTCTCATCAAAATACTACAATAGCAAAAAGGTGAGCTTCATATAACCTATGGAGACATAAGCCAGAAATATTTTAAAAAGAAAAATAAATATCAGCACACGTGAGGCTTAAAAAGCACCATTAAGATAATAGAAAACAGATTTCATGGTGGCATCCCTCTTGCAGGTATGACAACAATCAGGCTTTTCGGTTTCATGGATATTTGTTTTCCTTTCTGTAGGGGAACATGGAGGAGGAGGCAGGAGAGAGAACTACACAATGCCCATTGATATATCTGGAATCTTTTTTTTTTTCTCTTCCTTCTTCTCTTACAAAGAACATCTCCCAAATAACAGGCAAACCTCATTCTAGTCTTTCACCCGTGTTCCAAACCAAGAAATGAACATTTCTAAAGCTCTGCAGGCTTCTCTGAGTCATCCTGCCGCACTGCATGTCCAACTTCTCTGAGACAGGTCACCCCCCTTTGCCTGCGGATGCTCCCTCACCCTGCCTGGTCCTCTCCTGGATTTGATCCCCAGAACAGCTGCCTCCCCGGCTTCCATACCAACAGCCGCCTGCACTTCCATCTGCTCTTCTGCCTAAGCTCTGCTAGCTGTCATCTTTCCTGGCTACCCACCAACTCGCCCACAACTCCTAGATAGTAAATAGATCTGCATCAAAAAGTAAGGTGGTGCATCTAAAATTAAAAAGCTGATGAAAAAGAGTTATCAGTCATAAACACATTAGCACATTTTATTTATAGTGTTTATGGTTAAAGAAGTACTTTTCTCTGCATGATTGCATTTGGCCCTGTGCTTATACCCAATACACTACTGATAATAAAAATAAAATGCCATTCGTTGAGTGCCTCTTCTATGGCTTAAGCCATGTCAGTTTAACCTTTACAAGTCTGTCAGGTAGGTCAGATCTTTATTATTTCAGATAAGGAAATTGGGGCTCAAGGGTGGTTAAGCGATGTGCCCAGGTTTGAGCAACCAGTAACCAAAGGAGCTGGGATTTCAAACCAAGTCGCTGATTCTTAGTTCGATATTCTTTCTCCTTCACTAGAAGCTAGGAAGTCACAAATCAATTATGCAAATCTAACATGTATCTGCAGAAATCAAGAGACTTTACAGCTTGATGTTTAACTAGAGGTCCTACCCCATGTTTAAATGTATCACTTCAGTTACTCTTTGAACATCGTTCTGTCTCATTATCATAGCACACACAACAAACACAGATTGCTCATGAAATGGAGTAAAGTAAGACAAACAGAATCATCAAAGGTTAGTGAAGAAAGTACTTCAAGATCCTTGAATGATGCAATAATTGTGATGTAAGCCCCGTCAGTAAACGGGCCTTCACTACTGACTTCTCAGCCAGCAGCACTCAAGGCAGCCACCCACTCCCTTCTGCTTACAAAATCCTCTTCTCTTTGACAACTCCACTTTCTCTTGATTCACCTCCACATCACTGACATTCCTTCACGTTTGACTTTATGTCTTGTACCATACCTTATCTTTAAAATTAGAGTTCCTCAAAAGTTCGATCCTGGTTCATCTTAATGTATATCCCCAGAAATTTACATACCACATATATGCTCAAAACTTCAAAATGTCTAAATCTTTCCTAGACTTTTATCTACAATGGATACTTGAAATCTTTCACTCAGATGTCTCTTGGACATCTCAAATGTAACATTTTCAAAGTGGAATTCTTGATAGCTCCCACGCCAAGAGTAACTTATTTCTTACCCTGTCTTCCCTATAGCAGTACATGGTGTCACTATTCCTTCAATTATTAAAGCCAGGGATTTGGAAGTCATCCTCTTCTCCTTTCTCCCTTTCAACCCTCACTCCTCACATCTAGTCCATCAGCAAGTTCACCACTTCTACTTCAAAAACATGTTTTGTTTTCATTCTCTTCCCTCCATCCCCAGTCCTACCCCTGAATCCATATAACTATCATCCCTCTGCTGGCCTGTCACAGTGGTCTCTTTCCTTTCTTCCACCCATATCAAATAGGATGATCCTTTAAGAATATATGTCAGATCAATTCACAGCCTTCCTTAAAACCCCTCAAATAGGTTCTCCTTGCACTTAGAAGAGAAGTCAGACACATGCTAGAGGCCTCAAAGTCTGGCATAATCTGGACCCTGCCTCATGAGATTTGTTATGGTTGGTCCTGTAGCCCACAACATTCCTTCAGATGAGTCACTGTCATTTTTGTGCTCTCAGCTTAAACATTCTCTCTTCCTTGGAGAGCCTTCTCTTAGCCACTCTATCAAAACAAGCCAGCCTCTTCTATTTTTATAATGGCACTCTGTTTCTTTCTTAACAATGATCAGAATCTGCAACTTATTAGATAATCATATCTGGTTTGCATTTTAATGATCCTTTTCTGCACCAGAATGTCATCTCCTTGAAGGCAGGGTTCTTGTTCGCTGTCTTATCCTCAGCACCAAGAACAGTGCCTCAAGTAGATTAGGCTCATTTAATGGATGATTGAGAGAAGCAGCAAAAAGAATTACTGAGAATAAGTACTAAGGTAGTTCTAGGAAGAGCAACATGCTGACAAGGATTTTCCTTTCTAGGTACGGAATGCACTGTTCAACAGAAAACAGTCTCATGAAAAGTTTCATCGAGGTTTCTGAAATCTATTGCCACTCACAGCCATTTGTGTTAGCTACATGTCTATTTTTAATGTGTACAGAAACAGTCACACTCTACCACAATCATTGCATATATATATATATATATATATATATATATATATATATATACATATATATATATATAAAGGAGGGCTATGGAACAGGGCTAAACATTCAGCCAAGAATATTACAGAGAATCAACTAATTCCCATTCAGAGACATAATACTGAATTAAAGTGAGCAATCTGTGACTACCAGTCTACATAAATGTTGACCAAACTTGACAGACGGTACTAGAGTGGATTTATTTTCAAAGCTGTTTTCTATATAGACTCTTTGCTTGGGCAACTCTAGTACATTACTGTTGAAGAGCTTTGAAGGTCAAGTTAGAGAGTCTGGTCAAGGTCTCTGCGATTTGCCTACTGGCAGTCAGTGAACATCTCTGAGCCTCACTGTCTTCATCCATATAATGTTCCTGCCTAATGTACAGGATTGCTATGAAGTCCAAGTAAAACAAAACCAAAAATGAAACAAAACACACTATATTTGAATGCCCTCGAAAACTGTAACATGTCCTACAATGGTGAGGCAATATTATTGTTTTATTTCTCCCAAATACTTACTAATGAAAATTGAGCACATTTTCTTGATTAGCTGAATGTAGAGATACATTTTAGAAGGTCATATGATTATCTGTTATTCAAAAAGAGAATTAAGTATAGACATATCCCTATTTTGAATATTGAAAGCAAATAACACTGGTATTTGCTATGACGGAACGCCACTGAAGGACAACTTTTTACCTAACCAGGACACCAAACACACAAAGTCAGGTGAGGTGACCTACAGTTGAAGTCTGGGTTACAATCAACTGCTTGTTTTATTGTTTCTACTGGGCTGGGGTATCCTCTGGAATGAAGACCAACATGGTTGGTCTTCATTTTTATATAATCTATAGGATTTAAAAAGATACCAGTAAAAAAAGGAAAAAAGAAAAAGAAAGAGAGAAAGAAAAAGAAGAGATACCAGCACATCATGGTTACTCAATCATAAATTTTGAATGATTCAAATAAATGAAGACTCTATATGTAACCTTATTTCTCATCTTTTCTGGAAAATAGATTTTGGCATTTTTAAAAATATGTTAATTGTTAGAGTCCACTACACACACCTGCCCCTCATCTCCACATCTGTCACCAGTATTACCACTCATATGTACAACAGGAGCTCTAACAATATTTCCCCAAAGAATAGGTGTAGTGTCAAGTCTTAGTTATAAAATACGCTTGGAAACGGATGATCCAGATAAGGAAAACCAGCACTTTTGATAAAATTTCATGCAACTTATAATTTCATGCTGTTTCCTGGGCTGAAGAATTTGTATTGACTTATGAATTCACAGATTTGCATTTCAACACTTTCCCTCTCCCCCTTCAGGGAGAGGTGCTAATGAGCAGAGAAAGATCACTAAGTCTAGACAGATATCAAGTTGGGAAAATTAAGTAATCCATTAATTGCTTAATTAGGTCTTTGTAGCCTTTTGTGAATGATACAGTCTCCAAATATGCATATGAATGGCTAATGTGGGGATGGTGTGAGACAATAGGAAGCCAAATGGAATGTGAATTCCAGAATTAGATTGTAGTAACTCTCAAAAAGAAAAAATAGATTATATTAACTCTCTACATATCCTTCAATGTAAATTAACAGGCTTTTGCTGAGTACTTCCTAAATACAAAGCACTGTCACAGAAAAAATTAGTGGTAAAATAGTGAACAGTAGACAGTTTCAGTCTTTAAGTAGTTTGCAATTTGGATAGATGCTTTCATCACAAGTCCATGAGTATACACATAATTAGGATATCATGTGTAAGATAAGTTGATCAATCCAAAGGAATTTATTGGGCTTTGACTGTATCATTGCAGCTAAAGAGGAACGAGTTCAATTATTTTTCATTCCACCTTAACAATGTATAAGTTTATGGTAGAGCCTTCCAAGTCACTTAGAATTTTATTTTATTTTTTTTTATTTTTATTTTTTCATTATGTTCAGTTAGCCAACATATAGTGCATCATTAGTTTTTGATGTAGTGTTCAACGATTCATTAGTTGCACGTAACACCCAGTGCTCATCATAACACATGCCCTCCTTAATACCCATCACCCAGGTCCCCCGTCCCCACACCCCCTCCCTTCCGTAACCCTTAGTTTGTTCACTTAGAATTTTAAATTGCTGAAAATAAGGGCAACAAAATCAAATGAAAAAGAATGTTCGCTATTAACAACAGCAACAATTTACAAAGCACCTACTATGTGTCGGAGCTTCTTTTGTTTTACATATGAGGAAATGAGGCTCTGAGAGGACAAGAAGGCCTCAAAATGTCACAGTAGGTATCAGAGCCAGGATTCAAACCTGGTTTTGCAGAAATCAAAAACTACATAATTTTGCTTAGGATTTGTAAAAACCTGCAAACTAAAACACATGCTTTCCAGTTGAAATTTGAGATTAGTTTGTGTATTAAAAAAAAAAAAGAGAAAAAGTACCATCTGCTTTGCCTAAAGGCTTATTTGGACTTGTCAATTTAGTATTATCAATTCCCAGTTTTTTCCTTGAGGAAATGGCTGAGAAAAAAAAAAAAAAAGGCTTGATCTTTCCTGTGGCATTTCCCATCAGGAGTTCATATTCTTTCATTGTCACTTAAGTTGGAGAATATTTCTGTTTATGAGACTCATGAGAGCATATTTCAAAAGCTTTCCCTCCATAGTGCCCTAAAGATCTGAGTATACCTGGTTTTCCTTACAGTTGGCCCCAAAACACTAAAAATATTTTGCATAAAAATGCTCTGAGGTTGGTGTCTTGTTTCTCTACTGGGATCCCTAAGGTTTTTGCTTTGTATTTTATCCTCTTATTCTTCTCATTTCCCTCCTAAAAAGTAACATACATTTTCTGGGCATTTGGACTACAGTTTTATTCTAACTTATCTCTTTTTCACAGACGGAGATTGTAGCTTTGTTGTTTTTTTCCTCTAGTCTTTGTGCCATATTTGTGTCCATTTCACTTGAAAAACTTCACAGAGACAGGTTTTTATTTTTGTGGCAGAAGCTGAGTGATTCAGAAACAAAAAAACAAAAAATCAAAAAAACCAAAAACAAACAAAAACGTCCCTCCACAGAGAATAGAATATTCTAATAGAGCAATGGAGTTAAATCACACTGCATGTCACACACTAGAAAGAGATGGTGAATGATTTTTTTTTTTTTCTATACACCGGGGACTTTCTCCTCACATTAAAAGGAAAGATAATTTTTTCTTAAAAGAACTACTCAGTATGAAAACTCAAGGTGTAAACAGCGAGTAAGTGCACATGAAAAAGAATATATTGGGATATTTTAAATCTAGGCAATGATTCTGTTCCATCATAGGTGAGGTGATGGCAGGCTGCAAAAATAGAAATTCTAGCAAGAAATGTAGCTGTGGTTGGGGCGCCTGGGTGGCACAGCGGTTAAGCGTCTGCCTTCGGCTCAGGGCGTGATCCCGGAGTTCTGGGATCGAGCCCCATATCAGGCTCCTCCGCTATGAGCCTGCTTCTTCCTCTCCCACTCCCCCTGCTTGTGTTCCCTCTCTCGCTGGCTGTCTCTATCTCTGTCGAATAAATAAATAAAATCTTTAAAAAAAAAAAAAAAAAAAAAGAAATGTAGCTGTGGTAGCAGCCTCCAAGATGGCACCCAATGACCTACAGCTCCTGGTTTCCACACCCCATATGTTCCCTCTTACACTGTGGCAGGGTCGATACCGTGAAAATGATGGTTTGCCACTTCAAAGACCAGATAATACAACTAGGTCTCTCTTTCTCTCATACCACTAGCTCTGAGGAAGACCATCTCGTGAGTCCCATGTGAGAAGGAAGTGAAGGCTCCAGCCAGCAGCCACAGGAGTAAGCTTAGAAGAGATCATCTTGTCTCAGCCAAGCCTTCAAAGACTAGCCTGGTCCAACAGTGTGACTACAACCTCATGGAAGACCTGAAGCTGGAACTTCCCAGGGAAGCTGTTGGATCCTGACCCTCAGAAACTGTGTAAGATAATGTTTGTTATTTAAAGCTAAAAAGTTTGAAGGGTAATAGGCTTCTTATAAGGCAATAAATAGCTAATACAGTAGCACACCAGTTGAAGGGTATAGTAAGATATAGGGACATAGGCACAGATGGGAGCTTAATCAGATTCCTTACTGGCATGGGGCTAAAGGATAGGATGCAGAAGCATAGTTGATGATGATGATGATGATGATGATGATGATGATGATGGTGATGATGATGATGATGATGATGGTGTGATGATGGTGATGAAGAAAAATAGTACAGTGATAATAATCATAGTAATTACAACTAATGCCTATTTAATTCTTACTATACACCAAGCCAGGTGCTTGGTATATCATCCACACTATCTCATTTAATTTTCATATAAACATTTGGGATGACAATGATGAGAAAACTAAAGCTGGAAAAAAATCAAATAAGTTGTCCTGAGTCACAGTTAATAAATGGCGGAGTTAATATTCAAAGTCAGGTCTGACTCCAACTCTCTAAAGGACCCCGCTGATATGCGGCATATGGTTTTAGCTGAGTTGGTGTCAAGAGTGCCAATAAAGACAAGATCAGTGGGCAGCACTGACTGAGGCTTGGTCAAGAAGCCAAAGTCATCTGTAGAGTTACTCAGAAAACAGAATCAGTGTCCAAGAGGAATTGTTTTCATTGACATCTTCTCCTCTACAGAGCAGAGACCCAGCAGAGCCTAATACATAGATTTTTCATCTATACCTTCAAAATTTCCTCACAAAGATCCCCCCATAAATGTTGTCTCAGTCACACACAAATTGATGTCACAAAGGAGGGAAACAGTAACTGACATGAACACTCATGGGAGAACTGAGTTGGGATCATTGCCTCGTGTCCCTCTGGAGCACCCGCCAGTCCTGTTACCATTGCAATTTAGTCTTTGGTCTGCTTCTGTATAAAGTGCTTCACCAAAAACCCCTTGATATTTTTCTGTGAAGAAGTCTAGACATAGAAATGGGAAAACAATGTTAACATTCTGGTTTCCAAGAATGTATTTTTTTTCTAGTCTCCCCAAAACAGTGAGGTACCATGGACCAAAGTCTAAGAGAAGAAGTGGCCAAGTAGTCTTTGTTTCAAGGATAACATGTGGCAATTCTTTATCCATATCATTCATCATTTAAACCATTTAAAAATATGTGGAACTATAGATAAATTCTATTTTCTCTACAAATTTTGCAACATATATACTACTAAGAACCATCACATTTTTTAACCATTTGTTGAAAGCCAAAGATATTTTGCTTAGTAGATCCATGAACTGAAATTTTGAGTGCCTACTATGCAGTATTTTTTGTACAAAAATGTTGATACTTTAATGTCAAACATTTTAACTTACATAATGCTTACCAATAATCTGTAAAAAATAAAAAGGAGTGATCATTTATACAAGACAAAGGAGGTCCCAGTTCAGTAAACAACCCAATAATGTTCCAACTGAGTTTATCATGCAGTCTATTGACATAGTCATTTTGTTGACAAAAGCAGTGGATGGTTTATCTAAACAATCAGGAACAAAGTTTAAGAGCAGGATTAACCCTACTATTAATAAAGTATCTGCCCTCTAATGAGCAATGGTTGACATACTGCCCCTGGTAAATATAACCGCTACAAATTTTTTTTTAAATGCATAAATGTGCCTTAACTAACAAAGTGATAAAAACATATATGATAGCTTGACTTTCTTGGAAGGGGAAGTTGTGTCTCTAGAAACATAGTATATTTGATCCTGAAAACAGTAAAGATTTTCATGTTGCTGTCATACAAATGAAAAGACCAAATCAAAATGAACCTTAATGTCTCATTTTTCTCTTTGAGAATGTATTTGTTTTTAGGTGATAAAGAATCAGTTATTTCAAACTGTTTCTCTAACAACTTGGCTCACTACTGGCTTTTCTGGAGACAAAGAATAAATCTGGGGAAATAGAAATAAATTCTTTCACCCTGACCTTTCTGGTTGAAGGAAATATTCTCAAAAAGGTAATCATACCCTAAGAAAAGAGGCAGATATATAGACGTTTCACAGATCAGGCCTACAACTAAAAAAGTTTAGTGTAATTGTTCCTTAAAAGGCCAGATCATTTTTCCTAGGATGAAATGCTCCTGTTCTGCCATGTACTGAAGGCCTTAACCTGTTACAATGATCTGTTTGTACATGAAAGCAGTTATTAGGACAGGCTACCAGCTCTGCCACAACCATAGCCGCAGTTCCCAATATACGCTCTACTAAAATGAGTCTTCCTGATATAGGAAAACATGTGTTCTTATGGCTACTTAATACATCTGCATGAAGATGAAATCAGTGGCTTCTCTTGACTAGATAGATCTTAAAAAAAAAAAAAAGCCTCTTGCTAAATAGAGACAGACAGAAGCATCATGGCTTATAGCACCATTTCTCAACTTTTTAAAGTATTACCACTTTCCACCCAAGAAGGAAAATTAAGTAATAAGAAATAAGATTTGGTCAGGTAGGGCTGATATTAGACACCTTGATAAACCACTGTAACATCTAGAACTTTTGAACCTTTCTCTCCAGTAAGAGTCCATTTTCAGCCCCTTGGCTGTGATGTGTTCCCAGTGAAAATGCAAAGACCACACAATTAAGTCTCAACTCCTTAGTCCAGAGGATTAAACCAAATTTAAGTCCCTATGTCATTTCCTCTCACCCTAACACTGATGGTACCTGTCTAGGAGCCAATGTGGACTCTGAAATCAAAGATTCTATCAGTCATCACAGAGATTCTAGTGTGCAGCCCACCGTAGTAACCAGAACCTTTTTGTGGGTAGATGAATATAACAGTTCCCTGGACCTACCAGCCTCTCAGATCTCTAAATCACTCCATACACTTTCCCTTATTACAGCCTTAGAAATTCTTTGGTTTCAAGATTGAGAAGCCAGTCAAACTAGTTCTTTGTAAAAGGAAGCTTACTGGGAGGATTCAGAGGGAATTTCACAGAACTAAAAAGCAAGAAAGATAGTGAAGTTGGGAGTGGGAAGATAGTGGGAACTTGGCTGTCTCTCCCTGGGGCCATGTGTTCTCTGAATAATAGTACTGTCCCATTTTTCCTCACTGTAGACCTACTTCTCCTGCTTGTATGAAGTTCACAATGGCTTCCAACCGCAAGTCTACATGAGCCATACGGCTTCAGGATATAACTACTAACACTGAATCTCTGTGTCTTGTCTCTCAGTTAAAAATCTTAGGAAGGAGATTCTGATTAGTGGCTCAAACCAGACTGAGTCTGTGAAATCAGCTGTTTAGTGTACATGAACCAGCAATGGCCAAGTTTGCAGAATCCTGGGCCACTAATAGGACTTTCAGCAGTGTCTGTGAATGGGCACAGCATTCTTATAAGGCAATACAGCGTGGAAGCAATGATCAACATTTTATTTTTTTAAGATTTTGTTTATTTATTTGACAGAGAGGGGTGGGGACAGAGGGATGGGGGCACAAGCAGGCAGAGCAGCAGGCAGAGGGAGAGGGAGAAGCAGGCTCCCCATTGAGCAAAGAGCCCAATGCAGGACTCGATCTCAGGACCTTGGGATCATGACCTGAGCTGAAGGCAGACACTTAACTGACTGAGCCACCCAGGCACCCAATTATCAACATTTTAATGCAAATAACTTCCTGGCTCCATTTCATTTCATAAACTCCTAATCTTCCTCAAGACTTGGTTCATAAGTTAACTTTCTCTGCAATGCCTTCTCCAAATTTTGATTGAGTTTAATTTTCCTAAACTGGCTCCTTCTGCTCTTGGTTTCAAACCCAGTTCATGTCTTTGTTCTCCACTACACTATATATTCCTCAAAGTAAGAACTGTCTTATATTCCTTTTTAAGATAGCACAAATATTTGTTGGAATGAATGTTGCCTGAATGTGCATCAAAATTTCTCAGTAATGCACTTGATTATCTTGCAATGAACACATTCTCGCCAAATTTCTGTCTAGGTTAATTATGAGAAAGATGGAGAAAAGAGGAAAAAGAAATTAGAAAAATGAATACAATGGTGGTTTGTTCTGATCATTCCAAGGAGTCATGGAAACAATCTAGTAAAGAACTTGGTGACATCAGGAACCTAAAAGTCACATACAGACAATTGAAGATAATTTGATCTCTTGTCTTCACACGTATGTTACTACTGGGGTCATTCTTCCTTGTGGCCCAATAGTGTTTCTATCATTTTATAGACATGCTGAGGATGTCAGGTCTTTTCTACAAATTTTTTAAAAATAAAAGTAAAAGTAGGCACTCAGAATAGTAGTGAACATTGTTCAAATGAGGTAGGAAAGGTTTAGGATACTCTTTTTTGGTCTGATCTCCATGTGGAGGTAGAAATACATTCTTTTGGGGCGCCTGGGTGGCTCAGTCAGTTAAGCGTCTGCCTTCGGCTCAGGTCATGGTCCCAGTGTCCTGGGACCAAGCCCCATGGTGGGCTCCCTGCTTGGTGGGGATTCTGTTTCTTCCTCCCCCACTCTCCCTACTTGTGTGCTCTCTGTCAAATAAATAAGTAAATAAAATCTTTAAAAAAATACATTCTTTCACTAGGCTGCTGTGAACATGTCAGTTTCTGCTGGATAGTATCCAGCAGCTAAATTAATACTTTTATTAATGTTCAATTGTATCAAATAAATTACAATAGGAAAACATTTTAAATTTTTTTTTTTTTCAGAGATTCTATCATGAGATAGATTCCGTGGTAGAAACAGTGACTACCTACATTAAAAATGTATGTATGTGTGTGTATGCATATATGTTATCTTCAACAATAAATAGATAACATCTTTATTTACATTCTACTGCAGTCACTGAATGGGAAAATGTACATATAGACTCTCCTTTACAAGAGAATTTTTTTTTTTTAATTTCAAGTAGTACCTCCATTTTCTATCCATACCGATGGAAACTTTGGTGTTAGCCATGGAGAGTAAAGGTCTTAATCAGGAGATTCTGAGAAGATTGACTGCTTCATTCTTTTTTTTTTTTTTTTTTTTTTGAGTACTTATTAGCAAAATCAAGGAAATTATACCACATACTGGGAACATAGGTGAGTTTTAAAAATTGTTTTCTAAAATTTGACAAAATGATTAGTCCACTATTTTGAAACTGAGTTTTCAGAAATGCAGATATTTTTGAAAGCGAGTTTATTTCTATATTAATGAGAATTTATTAAGTGAACAGCTATAGCCAGTATAAATTTAGGTATGAAAATCTGACTGATATGTTTTCCAGTTACTATGGTTATGTAACAAATTAATACCTTAGTGGTGTTATGCTATTGGATTCTGTGGGTCAGGAATTCAGACAGAGCACAGAGGGAATGGCTAGTCTCTCCATGATGTCTAGGGCCTCAGATGGAAGACCCGAGCTGCAGGCTCTGGGCTGGGATCACTTGGAGCCTCCTTCACTCCCACATTTGGTGACTGATGCTAAATGTCAGCTAGATCTCCGGTTCCTCTGTGTGAGCCTCTCCATGTGATTTCTCTGCATAGGCTAGTTTGGACTGTCTCACAGCATGGTGGCTGGGTTCCAAGACCATGTGTCCTGAGAGAGAAAGAGAGAGAACCCAGTGAAAGTTCCATCGCCTCTTAGGACCTAGACTTAAAGGTTAGTTCTGTTGTATGTTACTAGATTGAAGTGAGTCACTAAGGCTGCCCCAAAACCTAGGAAAAGGAAGAAAGACCCTCATTCCAACAGAGGCGTGTCAACGTCATATTGTAAGAAGGCCACATGGATGGCATTTATTGATATATTAAAAAAAAAAAAAAGTCTGTTAAAATCCACAGAGAAACACATCTTTCTGGATTCTGGTCAAATAGTTATAACCCTTGTAGGCTAAACTATAAAAGAAATAGATTTTAATTAGCATTTTTTAATTCTCATCTTCAAATGCCTTTTTGTACTCATTCATTTCATGGTGGTATCTCCTCTTTTGCATTTTCTCTGGCAATGATAGCCTGGTAGATAGTTAGTTTTTTAAACTAAGACAAAATTTTCGCCAAAACATTTTTACATATGGAGTGGTTGTCCTATCCTGTCCAAACTACTGATTACTTTGCAATCAAAGTTGATATGTAAAAGACAACCCAAGTATCAAAAAGGATCTCAGGTAATTAACTACCCTAGTCTTGTTAGATTATCCCAAGGTCCATCCATTCTCATTCCTGGAAAGACCCTCCTTAGTCCTAAATCCTGCCCATTTCTAAGTCCCACTTCCTACTGGAGGCATCCTTGACTAAAGAGCTCAAACGTCCTCTCCACATTTTATTCTCTTTTACTTCAGTGTCACAGAGCTTATTCAGCTCCTACTTGTTTCTCTATTGTTTTCTGGGGTTTGTTCCTGAACTAAATTCTTAGCAACTAAATTCTTGGTGAGGGGCAGGGATTGTCAAGTACCCCCAACCTCCCTTTTTTTTTTAAATCACACCCTTTAACTAGTACTACTCTGAATACAAGACAGATATCAATAAATACTTATTGACATCCTCCCTAATTGAAGGTGTGTCATTCAAAAAGCCTTCACACACAATGGGAAGAAAAAAGTTCTGTTTCATGGAGTATGAAACAGAAGAAGAGAACAGATAAAGCCTCATCCTTATAGAATTGTCACTGAGAAATATATAAATAAAAAATTCTTTTGAGAAAGAAAAAAAATTCTGAAAACATCCGATTAAAGAATTATGACAACTAGCAGGGATTGATATTGAGAAGAAAGTAGACAGTATCTTCAGGGAACTTTGTTCGGCCGCATAAAACATTTAATGTAAAGCAGCCACTAAATCTTTTGAAAAGCTACAATCACTTCAGAAGCATGGATTTCTTACCAGACAGGCTTCACCTGTCAGTTCATTTTTCTTACATTCACTCATTCTGTGCAGTTATGTAAACCATTCAAAACCTAAAGAGGCACAGAGGTTATTCAATACAATTTTTAAAAGCACCTGTTCGAATGCATCTGTGGCCTTTGATGTGAGCCTATGCAGTTGAACAGAGGCCAGAGTCTGGTTAACCAAGTGAATACCCCTTTTCTGCTTCATACTCAGGAACTGAGAGCAAATGCTTTTGTCATGCCACCTTCCATTCTTCCTCATTTTTTCTTTTGCACATTCTAGGTTATACTTTCAAAACGCAGTTTGGTGTAATACCGAAACAATGCAATCATTAAAAAATGCCCTGAGAAACAGTTTTCCTCAGCAGCATCTCAGGCAGACTTACACTTAGAATCAGGAAGAACCGATCTGAAGACCTTCTGACAGGTCACACAGATGGATCAT
The DNA here is from genome assembly GCF_017311325.1 of Ursus maritimus. Classification (NCBI taxonomy): domain Eukaryota; kingdom Metazoa; phylum Chordata; class Mammalia; order Carnivora; family Ursidae; genus Ursus; species Ursus maritimus. The sequence continues at coordinate 12,969,085 of NW_024425341.1, read as the reverse complement.
CGCCTGCTTTTGCAAATATTACCAGATAGTGAGACGTAACCTATTCCATTTGTGGTCCTTTCCCCAACAAGCCCCAAACCTCAAAGGTCTTTTTCTTTTCTCCTTTAGTTAAAAATGTTGTTTCTCATTATTAACACTGACAAAAAAGGAGTTCTCAGTTATGAATGTCTAGGTTTTATATAGGATTGAAATAGCTTTACAATTAGAAACTTGAAAACCTTTGAAATTTCTGAAAAAGAAAGGAAAATTGTATTTGGAATCTGAATAGGACTAAGATTTCAAATGCTTTCCAGAAGGATGTACTAAAGCTTAGATATCAAGGTTTTTGACCTCTATTTCCAGGAAGGGCACTGACTGCCAGTTGCTCTTATCTAAAATCTGTTTAGCAAGAACAGGCATCAAAAGATAAGCAGTGAAACAGTTTCTCTGATGGCAAATTCTTGATTGCTATAGAAAGTGATTAAAAATACACAGAGAAGGGGAAAAGGGGGTGGTGTGGGAGTTCATATATGCCATAAAGTAGTCAGGGTGGGATATGTTCAGGATGTAGTTTACAACAGAAGATGACATCTGTTTCTTCTATAAAAAAATTTTTTGGCAAGTTCTAACTTGTTATATGACCTGTCCAACTTATTTGATCATAGCTGATAAAAACTCTGTCCTAGAGTTCATGACAACTGAAAGGATGACTCGATTTCTGTAGGCCCTCTGACTCTTATACTCCTCCAGTGTCTTAGTATAATGCTATACTAGAAGCCTATACCGAGGGATCATGGTAAAAACGTAGGGTAAAACCTTCAGCTCGTAATACAGTGATTTTAATTCTCGGACTCTCGCGGGTGACCTTATGGTCGAATCTATTATATTTTATGGATTTGTTTTTGTTTGTGTTGTTACCTTGGATTGTTTTCAGGTTTTACAGACATTTACCTCATTATTTTGTGGGGTAGCCAGTATCTTATTACTGCCAATGGATGAGAATGTCAATGCTAGTGTTAATTGACTTAATTACTCTCACATAATGGACTATATGCAAAGCTAATACTAGTAAACTGGCTTGCCCCTTCTAATTTTATTTTCGTTCTTCTTCATCAAGCAGTATTCTTAACTGCTTTCGCATGGTGCCTCTCTTTACATTTGTTGCTCCAAATTTACTAAGTTTCATGGATCTGATACACACAGCAAAACAATGAAACACAGATTATTCATTCAAACAACAAATATTTAGGGCCAGCTGGGTGGCTTAGTTGGTTAAGCATCTGACTCTTGATTTTGGTGCAGGTCATGATTTCACAGTCATGAGATGGAGCCCGGCGTTGGGCTCTGTGCTCAGCACAGAGTCTGCTTGTCCCTCTCCCTTGCCTCTGTCCCTTCCTCTTGCTCTCTAAAATAAATAAATAAAATATTTTTAAAAATATATTTATGAAGTGACTAACATATGTTTGACCTCAAAGATCCAGCACAGTTACAGGACCAAGATTTGGAAAATCCAAACCAAAGATCAGTCAGCAAAAAGACTATGATCCCCAACTCGCCTCATCACCCTCTTAATTTTCTTTTAATCTTTGTGGATCAATTCACCACTGGCCCTAGGGTAATAACTTTAAAACAAATGACCTAATTATGATGGACTTGGTTTATATTTTTCTTCTGCAACTCAACTTTATGCTTGGAAAATTTTACAAATGAATATAGCCAGGTGTATCTAGAGGTTTGCACAATGGAAGTACAGAGTAAATCTAATAATCAATCTCTGGTATTCCAATTCAGCCAGTAGGCCAAGAAACAATGTGAAGAAAGAGTCCTAGATCACCACTCTGCAATATTTTTTTTTCCAAATCACAGCCATGACTATCAGACAGCCTAACAGAATTCACAAATGCAGACTACCAACCTTGCCGAGTAGATAAAGGTGAATTAAATCAATATTGATTAAAAGGATGTCCCATATCTACCTCCCTCTACTAATACAAAACCATTCTTTGGTGCTAAACAAAAACACCCAACTATACAGTATGAAAGAAAAAATGAATTTTTTGTCTTTTAAATGACAAGTTATATTTTTTCTTTATCAAATAGTTTAAACAAATGGATATATACAGGATACTAGATTAAAAGTTTGTGACAATTTTTGATATAAGACCATAGTTTTTGGCTTTGCATCCCTGAATGATATGAAATATGAAATTACATTTAGAGAATTATTAACTAAATGAACTGGTTGCCACAGGTTCAAATATGTTCCTTACTTTGATCATTCTGAAGGAGAGAATAATTTTAATCATAAAGAAAGAATATATACTTGACCTTCCAAAATATATCTATGTTTATAACTTAAGGAAAGAAAAAAAAATCCAATTACTCTCAAGAGAATTTACTTCTTTTGAAAGGAAAAAAAAAAATCCAATTACTCTCAAGAGAATTTACTTCTTTTGGAAAGAAGAAAAGAATGGTTGTAAGAATTAAAATGATCCTATGATATATATATATATAGAAAAATTCAAAAAATAAACTTTCAATGTTGAGCATTTAAAACAATGAATTCCATTTTTTCTTCAGCCATGAAGAACAAAATCATTTACTGGAAATTACAAATGACTGTTCAGTTTTAACATCTTTTAAATGTCCCTTTGCTTAATTCTTCTATTTGATTAAGGAAGAAAACAAACTGTATTTGATTTACAAATGCAGTCAGTCAAAGTAAGCTTTCGTAAAGCCCTAGAAGCAAGACATTTAGAATTACCCCTTCAATGATCTACAGAGAAGGAAGGAGAGACATGGTAGAAATTAGTGTGATACAGAAAGTAATTTAGGAATTGAACTTGGATGCAAAGAACAAGGGGAAAGAGGAATCAGAACCATCACTAATAAGGCTAACATAGAGGTCAGCTCTTATTTTTTCTGGAGATAAACCAGTGTCCCATCATCTTAGCATGCCAAAAGACAAATGAAAATCGATTCTGAAGACAGCAGAGTCAAACAGGTTCTGGAATTTTAAAAAAATGCTAAATTCGAATCTTATTTTATACCAATTTCCCATCACATGATATTTACAAAATTTCTTAATCTTTCTGAGCCTCAGTTTCTTTATCTCTAAAATAGAAACGATATGTAGTTATGCCATAGGCGTTACCCAAAGGACGACTTAAGAATATGTGTAGGGGCGCCTGGGTGGCACAGCAGTTAAGCATCTGCCTTCGGCTCAAGGCGTGATCCCGGCGTTATGGGATCGAGTCCCACATCAGGCTGCTCCGCTATGAGCCTGTTTCTTCCTCTCCTACTCCCCCTGCTTGTGTTCCCTCTCTCACTGGCTGTCTCTATCTCTGTCGAATAAATAAATCTTTAAAAAAAAAAAAAAGAATATGTGTAAAGCACAGTACATGGCACACACTAGTCATTTAAAAGATAGTAACAGTTTTCCTTTTCTAGTTGTCCTAAAAACAGACAAGTTTGATTTGAGAACAAAGACACAATAAAAAGGAAAAGCAGTGAGGCAAGCATCTAACACGAGCAACTCTAAATGAATAAAATGTTTCCAGGCACATCATATGTTCACTTAAATTCTTGAGTTCCCCACAAGTGCCAAAAACCGTGTTAGACCAGGAGGATCCAAACAAGTAGAACGAGTCTGTCCCTTAAAAAAAAGAACGGCAGTTAAGTAAGGAAGACACAAATAATTATCAAAAAATGTTGTGTTAACAGATCAAACCATAAAAACACAGAGGAAAGAGCAATGAAGTATGTGTGAAGTCAGAAAAGAATTTGCAGATCAGTTTAGCTGGGGTCTTCCAGAATATGTAGAAACAATGTTTATTAAAGTGTGGTTTGAGATAAGCAGCCTCAGGACTACTTGGGAACTGGTTAGAAACACAACTTTTGGGGTCTTAAACCTACAAAATCAGAAACCCTGGAGGTGGAGTCCAGCATGTATTTAATTCACCTTCCAGGTGTATTCTGATGTGAAGTGTGAAAATCGCTGAAGAGTTCACCAGGTAAACAGGGATTGGGGAGGATGGCATTTCAGGCAAGAAACAACATGCTCCGACAGCCAAGGAAAATGCCACATGGCAGGAGGATAGTAGGCATGGAGGTGAGTGACAGCGGATGAGAAGGGTTCGGTAGCCTGGGGTCAGGCTGTGAAAGTCTATATACCACGTCAAAGAGTTTGGACTTCATCTTCTATGCAATGGGGGTTAGGAGTATTTTAGGGAGCTAATTTCTTTTCCCTTCAAATCTCTGCAAAGAAAGTAGGCAGCACACATACATAAAAATATGAATAAAAATGAAAAAGTCCCATTAAACAAGTTTGAGCACATCAACGATGTTCTCAGAATGGATTCCAGTACAATTAATTCCCACACACTAATGTCATTCCAAGACAGCTCTCGTCTAGTAGGTGATTCCGGGGCATGATGATTCCTAGTTGGGCAGTCTGGCGAAGAATCACTGAACTTTACTGAACTTCCATTTTCGCATATAGAAAATGGCAAACACCTGCTCCAAGATGAGAATTAAATCTCATGAAGAGAATTAAATGAGAGAGGCATGTTGAAGTCACCGAGAACATTAAGGTATATGCAACTGCAAGACACTCTTGTTAATAATGTGACTTAACTCTTCTTTGAATTCTTCCTGCGGAGTAAGTGGAAATAAACCTATAAAAGGAGTATTCCAACTGCTGGGAGGGGCACGTCAGAAATAACTACTATTTTTCTATGCCAAACAATGTCTTGACTGGGCAAGGCTATAAATCCAAATTCAGAAATCTACCAAAATGAACAGGAGGAAGAAATATCCAAGGGTCAGGCACTCAGAGGGGGGAGAGAAAACCCAGATCCTGCTGCCTCTGGCCAGAATTCATATGTGGATATAATTAAGAACTGACAGTTAGTGATAGTACAAGAAGGGACAAAATTTGGGCCACTGTCCTAGAGGTAAAAGTCTTCAAGTTTTGCACCTGGATATAAAAGAACATCAGACCAAATGCTGATCCTAGACACAGATAAGAGGAAGCCTTCCAATGAATTACACGCAGACTCCAGGATTAGAAGAGTTTCCAATTTCAGATGCAAAAACAGAATTTCAGCATCAACAAAGCCAAAGGGGAAATGACATTTGAAAACCAACAGAGAGGCTTTTTTGTGGGGGGGGGGGTTTAAAATTTATTACTATTATTTATTATTATTATTATTTTAATTCTTACCTTCTCCCGGGTGAAAGCCAGGTGCACAAGCCAAAAGGACGGGAATCAAAGTCAGTTAAAAGCAGAAGGAGTAATTGCAGACCTTCTGCCTCCCGCCAAGTTATGGGTAACACAAAAATCCCTGACTTCTTGGGGACCTAGCTTTATTGGTAAAACCTTTGGAAAAATCAATGCAAATGAAAACACAGATACAGTGCACAAAACATATCAGAATCTGTCGGGCTCCCTAGTGCTAACAGGGGACCTTAATCTCTCCTTTCTTCCTTTGCATAAATGCACCTTACTATTATTTTACTTGGAGCTAACGATGCCAAATCCACGCAGTGCCAAAGGACTGCAGGTCAGGACGAAGCACAGATGCTGCTTAAATACCATGGGTTTATTAACTATTCTAGATAAATAAATTGATAAATGTTTCTGGTGCTACATATATAATTCCTCAGAGATTTCAAAAACATTTTTTTTTCTGATTACAAAAGTTGGGGGCTGACAGCTGACAATTTGGAATATTCAGAAAAGTCATGACAAAATAACAATTATGATTCCACCACTTAGTGGTAATGGCTGCTAACAATTCACCACATTTCCCTACAGCTTCTCAGAGTATATTCATATTGTTCCATCACTTTGCATGAGGCTGTAAGTACTTTTCCATATTATTAAAACAAAAACCCTTCAGAGATGTAAATATAATGACTGCATGGAATTCTATCATGAGTATGTGATGATGTAATTTAACATTTGCCTATTGATAAACATTTAATTTTCACCCTTATTAAGAATTTGGTGATTTCTTTGTGCATTAACAGTTTATTGCATTCAGAAAGTATTTTCTAAACACCTGATGCAGCATTACACCAAAGCCTTTAATATTTTGTTATATTGTCTTCAAACCTTTTTTTTCACATGTAAGGATAAATTATGTTATCGTATGATATTTATTTTTTCTATTTATATCAGAAGCTGTCAGATTACGTCAAAATTAAATATATTAATTTCATCTGAATCTTTCATTTAGTATAATTTTAGTAGTTTCCCTAAACACTGAATATTTTTGGAAACACATCTTTATACCTTTTTTTTTTCAATGAAAACAACATTTAGCAAATTTCAATTATACAATGCTGTGATATCAACCACAGTCACCATTAGATCCTCAGACTTTATTTGTCTTGTAACTAAAAATTTGTGCTTTTTACCAATCTCTCCCTATTTCCTCCACCCACCAGCCCCTGGCAACCACTTTTCTACTCTGTTGCTATGAGTTCAACTTTTTTTTTTTTTTTTTTATATTCCACATATAAATGATGCCATGCAGTATTTTTCTTTCTGTCTGGCTTATTTCACTTAGCATAATGCCTTCCAGGTCCAACCATGTAGCTGCAAATGAAAGGATTTTCTTCTTTTCTAGATTGAATAATATTCCATTATATATGTGTAAATATATCTGCTGAGGACATTTAGGTTGTAGGAATGCAATTTCGAATGATTGAATGGTAGTGCACTGTACCTTAGGAATAAAAATTATGTATATAACAATATTTTTACTATCGGGTAAGTGGGTTAGTTGGAACTTGGCAACAAGATAAATAATGCTGAAATAAACTCCCTAGGATTCATATTTTTGTACGCATTTCTGATTTGAATAAAGAAAAGCAATGCTATTAAGACTGTAAAATACTTTTTTCTAAAAATTCTGTCCAAAAAGTTTACAGATACCCACAAGCCATATATTAAACTATTCTTCACAGAGCATAGGTCAGATATTAGTCCTTAAGAAAACAGCCATTCTAACAATTTTATTTCAGTTTGCATTTCTTTCATTAATAAGTGAGTGGGTATTTCAAAATTTTTTTATCGTTTATAATTATTTCTAATTTTGTGAATTATCTATGTCTGTTTTTCTTCAGATGCTCACTTTTTTATTTATAAGAGCACATTATATACTAGTATATTTTCTATTATATATGACACATCGCTAATATAAATATTTAAGATATTAGTGATGTTTAACATCCATGAAGTTTACCATTTATGTAGTAAAAGCTATTCATCTTTCTCTTTACATTCTCCCTTTAATACTTTGAAAGAATTCCTCACTGTATTATATGGAAAATATTTATATTTTCTAAACATGTCTAGACACTTCTAGACATCTTTTTTGGTTTGGGGGGATTTTTTGTATTTAATCTTTAAATCTATATGAAATCTATTTTGGTATGTGGTGCCACAAAAGGGCCCAAGTTTATAGTTATTCAGCTGCTCTAATGTCTTTTATTTAATGATTCTTTCCTTCCTGTAATGTACAATAGCATGTCATATGGTCTATGTTATTTTGTGTATCAAAATGTTATATTAAATAATATATAATATAGCATCCTAAACACAGACTTTCATATATAAAAGAGTCTCCCTCTGGGCTTTTTATACTCTTATTTCCCCTCCTCTATTCTTTATTCAGCGTACTACTACTCCAAATATGATACTTTGGGACTACATTTTCAAAGCTAGTAGTGATAATCCCACATAATATTCCGTTTTACCAGAAAATTAGTTTATCTTTATGCATTTACTTGAGATGAATTACATATTTTTTTTTCAAATTCCAAAACAATCCATAACTATTCTTTCCAGGAGTGTGGTTGAAAGCAGAACCACACTGGATAAACACAGTCATTTAAGGGAGACTCTCGTCTTTTATGTACTCGTGTTTCCCAGGGAGAAAATGCCATACCGCGCAATTTGTGAGAAATTTACCTTTTAACATTTTCTACATCCACCCTGCTAAAGAGTCTTTGATTATTGGGATCCAGCAAAATAAGAGAACAATAAACAGGGATTATCCAACAACCAGAGAGAAACAGAAAGAGCATCCTAAATTTTACCCAAGTGGTAGGCTTTTTTAATATAAATTGTAATCTGTTCTCAACAAGTAATTTGATCATTGCACTGCTTTACTTACTTCTATTAACTACTCTCCCAGTCAACTACCTAGATGCAAGAATTCCACATTTTTTTATGTATGCAGATATTAAATTATCCGCAGGCATTGTGTGAAGTTACCCTAAAGTTAAAAGCAATCTAGACCTACTTTAGTATTTTCTACGAGGCCACGAAAATAGAACCCAAACAAAACTGAAAGGGAAGACAAGATAGATAATTGAGAGTTTTCAGTGGTTGGCTGATTCATTATGTAGCTTGTTCTAAAATTATTTAAGCTAAGAGAAGCTTGATCAAATGATGAAATCAAGCCGTCTCAATTTTTTAAATTAAACTTTTCATTTTGAGATAATTATGGATTCACAGGCAGTTGTAAGAAATAACCCAGATCTCATGGGCCCTTTACCCAGTTGCCCTAATGGAAACATCTTACAAAACTATGGTATACTGTCACACCCAGACACTGACATTGATATAGTCAAGATACAGATAATTCCATCATCACAAGCATCCCTCGTGTTGTACTTTATAGCTACAGTCTCTTCCCCCCCCCACTGCCATCCCTTACTTAGTCCCAGGCAACCACTAATCGGTACATTTCTTTAATTTTACTATTTTTTAAATGTTACAAAAATAGAATGATACCATGTAACCATTGGAGAGTGGCCTATCTCAGATGGAAATCCATCCAGGTTGTTACATGATCTGTTCCTTTTTATTGCTGAGCAATATTGCAAGGCATGGACATATCATGATGTGTCTAACCATCCCCTTGAAGGACTGATCTGTTTCCAGTTTGGGACTATTACAACTATAGCTGATTATGAACAGTTGTGTACAGGTTTTTCTGTGAACACAAGTTTTCACTTCTTTCAGATAAACACATAGCAATGTAATTGCTGGGTCATGTGGTAGTTCCATGTTTACTTTTTTTTATGAAATTACCAAACTGTTCTCTAGAGTGGCTGTACCATTTTACATTCCCCTAGCAATGTATTCCCACCCACGTCCTTGCCAGCATTCGGTGGGATCACATTTTTTTTTTTTTAATTTCAGCCATTCCAATTAGCATGTAGTAATATTGTTTTAATTTGCATTTCCTTCATGGCTAATGATTTTAAACACCTTTTCATGTGCTTTTTGCTATCTGTATATCCTCTTTGGTGAACTATTTCTTCATGTTTTTTACCCATTTTCTAAAAAGATTGCTTTTTTTACTACTGAGTTTTGAGATACTAGTCCTTGGTCAACTATGTGGCAAGCATTTTCTCCCAATCTGTAGTTTGTCTTTTCATCCTTTTAAAGTTTTTTCCATTTATATATCATACAGTCAATATGTCTTAGAACTCTTTGCCTAGCCCCAGATCTGGAAGGCTCTCTTCTGTTCTTTTCCAAAGGTTTTCAGTTTCATGTTTATATTTAAGTCTGCGATTGATTTTGAGTTTACTTTTGTATAAAGTGAGACAGGTAGTTGCTCACGTTTTTTTGCCTCTGGATGTCCAGCATCATTTGTTGAAAGGCTCTTTCCTCCACTGAATGGCTTTTGCACCTTTGTCAAAATCATTTGAGCATATTTACATGGTTCTATTTCCGACTTCTCTATTTTATAGCATTGATTGATGCATCTATCCCTCTACCAATACTGTCTTGATTACTGTAGCTTATAATAAGACTTAACATCATATAGATTGATTCCTCCTTCTACATGGTCATTTTCCAAAACTGTTAAGCTGTTCTAATTTCTTTGCCTTTCTATATAAAATTTATAATAATCTTAAGTACAAAAATTCTTCTGGGATTTTGATAGAAATTGTATTAAATTGTGTATCAATTGGGGAAAATCAGAATCTTTATTATTTTGACTCTTCTAATCCATAAACACTGTATATCATTGCCTTTATCCATATCAAGCTTGATTTCTTCATTTTGTAGTTTTCAGCATACGTTTTATATATATTTTGTTAAATTTACAACTATTTTTTAGTAACTGCAAATGCTATGTTTTTAATTTTGGTATCCGCATATCTTTTGCTAGTATATAGAAATACAAATGATTTTTTTTAAAGTTTATCTTATGTCCTTTGACCCTGCTG